>NC_134274.1:1807958-2012958 GCF_031893055.1 Leptodactylus fuscus | reverse complement strand
TTATTCTATATGTCACCTATATTCTATATGTCACCTCTATGCTATATGTCACCTGTATTCTATATGTCACCTGTTTTCTATATAACACCTGTATTCTATTTAACACCTTTATTCTATATAACACCTTTATTCTCTATGTCACCTGTATTCTATATATCACCTGTATTCTATATGTCACCTGTATTCTATATAACACCTGTATTCTATATTTCACCTTTATTCTATATAACACCTGTATGCTATGTCACCTGTATTCTATATAACACCTGTATGCTATATGTCACCTGTATTCTGTATAACACCTGTATACTATATGTCACCTGTATTCTATGTCACCTGTATTCTATATAACATTTGTATTCTATATGTCACCTGTATTCTATATGTCACCTGTATACTATGTCACCTGTATTCTATATAACACATGTATTCTATATGTCACCTGTATACTATGTCACCTGTATTCTATATGTCACCTTTATGCTATGTCACCTGTATTCTATATAACACCTGTATGCTATATGTCACCTGTATTCTATATGTCACCTGTATACTATATGTCACCTGTATTCTATGTCACCTGTATTCTATGTCACCTGTATTCTATGTCACCTGTATTCTATAGAACACTTGTATTCTATATGTCACCTGTATTCTATATGTCACCTGTATACTATGTCATATACAAAAAGAGAAAAACATGGCCCGCACATCCCAGTCTTATACATTGATCTAGTAGTGCTTCTCAGCAAATTCTACAATACTGAACATGAGGTTCTTAGTATACATATTGATCAAGGTGTATAAGCCCACTAGCCACTTCACGGCGACCTCTATATAGTGGGTCCCTACTCTACTGGGTGTGGTGCCGCACAGCGACCGCCACAACCGCAACACGGCGCCCACAGGACGAGTTGCCATGGTGTGGTGTTGCGTGGTGTCTTCTGCTTCTGTGGTGCGGTGCCCATGGGGCGGCGCGGCCCGGAGCCCTGGGGGCTTGGTCTGGTGGCAGGGGTGTTGCCGGACCGCTGGGTCGCTCGCCCTGTGGGCGCCGTGTTGCGGTTGTGGCGGTCGCTGTGCGGCACCACACCCAGTAGAGTAGGGACCCACTATATAGAGGTCGCCGTGAAGTGGCTAGTGGGCTTATACACCTTGATCAATATGTATACTAAGAACCTCATGTTCAGTATTGTAGAATTTGCTGAGAAGCACTACTAGATCAATGTATAAGACTGGGATGTGCGGGCCATGTTTTTCTCTTTTTGTATATTTCCTGTATACTATGTCACCTGTATTCTATATAACACATGTATTCTATATGTCACCTGTATTCTATATAACACCTGTATGCTATATGTCACCTGTATTCTATATGTCACCTGTATACTATATGTCACCTGTATTCTATGTCACCTGTATTCTATATAACACTTGTATTCTATATGTCACCTGTATTCTATATGTCACCTGTATACTATGTCACCTGTATTCTATATGTCACCTGTATTCTATATAACACCTTTATTCTATATGTCACCTGTATTCTATATGTCACCTCTATGCTATGTCACCTCTATTCTATATGTCACCTGTATTCTATATGTCACCTGTATTCTATATGTCACCTGTATTCTATATGTCACCTGTATTCTATATGTCACCTGTATTCTATATAACATCTGTATTCTATATGTAATCTGTATTCTATATAACACCTGTATTCTATATAACACCTGTATGCTATATGTCACCTGTATTCTATATGTCACCTGTATTCTATATGTCACCTGTATTCTATATGTCACCTCTATGCTATGTCACCTCTATTCTATATGTCACCTGTATTCTATATGTCACCTGTATTCTATATGTCACCTGTATTCTATATAACACCTGTATTCTATATGTAATCTGTATTCTATATAACACCTGTATTCTATATAACACCTGTATGCTATATGTCACCTGTATTCTATAGAACACCTAAACACCTAACACCTAAAATTTTAGGATTTTGTACTTTTTTAAAGTAAAGAAATGACCTGGAAAATGTAAAAAAAACAAAACAAAACACTGGGATAAAAAATAATAGTCAATTTCTGTCTGCTATCTGCTATAGGACACGAGACAGACAAAATCCAATGGGAGAATAGTGAGCGCAGCTCTGGAGTATAATACAGGATAAGTAATGTAATGTATGTACACAGTGACTGTACCAGCAGAATAGTGAGCGCAGCTCTGGAGTATAATACAGGATAAGTAATGTAATGTATGTACACAGTGACTGTACCAGCAGAATAGTGAGCGCAGCTCTGGAGTATAATACAGGATAAGTAATGTAATGTATGTACACAGTGACTGTACCAGCAGAATAGTGAGCGCAGCTCTGGAGTATAATACAGGATAAGTAATGTAATGTATGTACACAGTGACTGCACCAGCAGAATAGTGAGCGCCGCTCTGGAGTATAATACAGGATAAGTAATGTATGTACACAGTGACTGCACCAGCAGAATAGTGAGCGCAGCTCTGGAGTATAATACAGGATAAGTAATGTAATGTATGTACACAGTGACTGCACCAGCAGAATAGTGAGCGCAGCTCTGGAGTATAATACAGGATAAGTAATGTAATGTATGTACACAGTGACTGTACCAGCAGAATAGTGAGCACAGCTCTGGAGTATAATACAGGATAAGTAATGTAATGTATGTACACAGTGACTGCACCAGCAGAATAGTGAGCGCAGCTCTGGAGTATAATACAGGATAAGTAATGTAATGTAAGTACACAGTGACTGCACCAGCAGAATAGTGAGCGCAGCTCTGCAGTATAATACAGGATAAATAATGTACACAGTGACTGTACCAGCAGAATAGTGAGCGCAGCTCTGGAGTATAATACAGGATATGTAATGTAATGTATGTACACAGTGACTGTACCAGCAGAATAGTGAGCGCAGCTCTGGGGTATAATACAGGATAAGTAATGTAATGTATGTACACAGTCACTGTACCAGCAGAATAGTGAGCGCAGCTTTGGGGTATAATACAGGATAAGTAATGTAATGTATGTACACAGTGACTGCACCAGCAGAATAGTGAGCGCAGCTCTGGAGTATATTGAAGGCTATAACTGCAGTCTAGTACATGTGTATGTATATATATATATATATATATATATATATATATATATTCATGCAGCTCTTCCATAAGTTTATCTCCTTATCTGGCACAGCTGGGGTATCGCAGGATGGAGATCACTGTCCTATCGGATCAATACACCCTTCAGCGGCAGATCTTGGCGCTTTGTTCTCCCAGAATCCATTTTTGTGGTATTTTGATTCCTCTTGCAGTCGTCTTGCCCTTTAGTTTTAATGATCTCCAGAGCTGCATTCTTCAGTCTTCAGGATCTCCTTGTGGTTGTAGAACATAATGTCTGCCACAGGAAATACCGCGATTGTATAAAATGAGCTCCGAGGGGAAATTAAAATTAAATTTTTACTTTTTTTTTTTTGCGATTCTCCAAAACTCGCACCTATAAAGACCGTGTCAATACCGCAGATGAGGCAGAAGAGCGGCTCCTTGATTCTCAGCCAAACTGCATTGTGATTGCATTGCCACCTACTTACGAGCCTTCAAGAAAATCATCCTCGTCTTCTGTAGCGCGTCTCTCCCCGTAGCCCGGGGCCATGAGAAGACGTGAGATTTATCCTGCAGCCATCATCCTCAGTCCATTGGAGATCAGGTTCGGGCTGTCTGTCTCCCATCACTGAAATTCTACGTGAAACTGGTTCCTCTTAAATTCTCGCATCTCCGAATTTCATGCAGGTCTGAAAAAATAAAATAAAAAAATTGCAAAAAAAAAAAATTCCGTCGTTATTATCGTCGTCTTTAGAAGTGAACAGCAATAGAAGCGAGAGACTATTAATAAAAATCTCATGATTTATGTATAAAGGATCCGCCGCCTGACAACTGCTTGTGACAATCCCGAGAATTCCACTAAAAAGCAAAAATTCTAAAGTTTTCGTTTTTGTATATTATTTTTTTTTATTTATTTTGTAGATGAATGAGATTGCCACAGTCAGCGGACCGGACCGACACGAGCGGGGAACGTGATCTAAGAAGATGCGGAGACTTATAGAATAAGACAAATGTATGTAAGCGGGGGAAGTGATGTCATCAGCGGCTCCTAGTGACCGCCCATCTGACCCTGAGCATACCCCGACTACACTGATATATGTACATGGTGATCGGACATGAGAGCCGCACACCTTATACTACAGCTATTCATCTATTACTACTGACAACCAGCCTGTATATATCATGTCTGAGAGGTTGTCACAGCCCCGCCCCCTGTATATATCATGTCTGAGAGGTAGTCACAGCCCCGCCCCCTGTTACTGACAACCAGCTGTATATACCATGTCTGAGAGGTAGTCACAGCCCCGCCCCCTGTTACTGACAACCAGCTGTATATACCATGTCTGAGAGGTAGTCCCAGCCCCGCCCCCTGTATATATCATGTCTGAGAGGTAGTCACAGCCCCGCCCCCTGTATATATCATGTCTGAGAGGTAGTCACAGCCCCGCCCCCTGTATATATCATGTCTGAGAGGTAGTCACAGCCCCGCCCCCTGTATATATCATGTCTGAGAGGTAGTCACAGCCCCGCCCCCTGTATATATCATGTCTGAGAGGTAGTCACAGCCCCGCCCCCTGTATATATCATGTCTGAGAGGTAGTCACAGCCCCGCCCCCTGTTACTGACAACCAGCTGTATATATCATGTCTGAGAGGTAGTCACAGCCCCGCCCCCTGTTACTGACAACCAGCTGTATATATCATGTCTGAGAGGTAGTCACAGCCCCGCCCCCTGTTACTGACAACCAGCTGTATATATCATGTCTGAGAGGTAGTCACAGCCCCGCCCCCTGTTACTGACAACCAGCTGTATATATCATGTCTGAGAGGTAGTCACAGCCCCGCCCCCTGTTACTGACAACCAGCTGTATATATCATGTCTGAGAGGTAGTCACAGCCCCGCCCCCTGTTACTGACAACCAGCTGTATATATCATGTCTGAGAGGTAGTCACAGCCCCGCCCCCTGTTACTGACAACCAGCCTGTATATATCATGTCTGAGAGGTAGTCCCAGCCCCGCCCCCTGTATATATCATGTGTGAGAGGTAGTCACAGCCCCGCCCCCTGTATATATCATGTCTGAGAGGTAGTCCCAGCCCCGCCCCCTGTATATATCATGTGTGAGAGGTAGTCACAGCCCCGCCCCCTGTATATATCATGTCTGAGAGGTAGTCACAGCCCCGCCCCCTGTTACTGACAACCAGCCTGTATATATCATGTCTGAGAGGTAGTCACAGCCCCGCCCCCTGTTACTGACAACCAGCTGTATATACCATGTCTGAGAGGTAGTCACAGCCCCGCCCCCTGTTACTGACAACCAGCCTGTATATACCATGTCTGAGAGGTAGTCACAGCCCCGCCCCCTGTTACTGACAACCAGCCTGTATATATCATGTCTGAGAGGTAGTCACAGCCCCGCCCCCTGTTACTGACAACCAGCTGTATATATCATGTCTGAGAGGTAGTCACAGCCCCGCCCCCTGTTACTGACAACCAGCTGTATATATCATGTCTGAGAGGTAGTCACAGCCCCGCCCCCTGTTACTGACAACCAGCTGTATATATCATGTCTGAGAGGTAGTCACAGCCCCGCCCCCTGTTACTGACAACCAGCCTGTATATATCATGTCTGAGAGGTAGTCACAGCCCCGCCCCCTGTTACTGACAACCAGCCTGTATATATCATGTCTGAGAGGTAGTCACAGCCCCGCCCCCTGTTACTGACAACCAGCCTGTATATATCATGTCTGAGAGGTAGTCACAGCCCCGCCCCCTGTTGTAAGACCTGGACCTGTAATTATAAATGGACTTCCCCTTTAATTCCCTCCATTATGACTCTATTGTTTTAGTTTCGTCTGATACTTTATGATGCTACAGGATGAAGATGTGCCGCTATAAGGATCACACATACGGTCGGATATTATTTCCGCCGCCTTCTGACTGTGCGGCCGCTCTGCAGTTTTCCTACTGACCGCAGCCGGTGACAGCATCGCAGGGAGAATTAGTGCAGGTTTCTGTCTGCCACAGAGATCATTGCGATTTGGCTATAGAGAACCCTTCTATACACTTGGCTCGAGGCGATGAGACGTCACAGATGCACTGCGCTAGCAACTGAACTTCCTAGGGAGCAAATTAGACTAAAATCATCTTCTGGAGAGACAGGCAGCGAGGAATCGCAAGACACCCGACAGAGGAAGCCTCTGCAATAAATGTTTCATTTATTGAGCCTCCCTCTTAGTAAGAAGACGTCTTCTTGAAGCTCCTGACAGCGGTGGAGTTCACTTTACTGCTTAAGAAAGTTTTTATTTATTTATTTTTCGCAACATTGTAAAATCTTCATTAGGAAACAGATGAGAGTCACCGACTAATGAGGAGCACGACCAGTCAGGAGGAGCATCACCGACTAACAAGGAGCATGACTAGTCAGGAGGAGCATCAGTGACTAACAAGGAGCACGACTAGTCAGGAGGAGCATCACCGACTAACAAGGAGCACGACCAGTCAGGAGGAGCATCACCGACTAACAAGGAGCACGACTAGTCAGGAGGAGCATCAGTGACTAACAAGGAGCACGACCAGTCAGGAGGAGCATCAGTGACTAACAAGGAGCACGACCAGTCAGGAGGAGCATCACCGACTAAAGAGGAGCACGACTAGTCAGGAGGAGCATCAGTGGCTAACAAGGAGCACGACCAGTCAGGAGGAGCATCAGTGACTAACAAGGAGCACGACCAGTCAGGAGGAGCATCACTGGCTAACAAGGAGCACGACTAGTCAGGAGGAGCATCGGTGAATAACAAGGAGCACGACTAGTCAGGAGGAGCATCACCGACTAACAAGGAGCACGACCAGTCAGGAGGAGCATCAGTGGCTAACAAGGAGCACGACCAGTCAGGAGGAGCATCACTGGCTAACAAGGAGCACAACTAGTCAGGAGGAGCATCACCGACTAACAAGGAGCACGACTAGTCAGGAGGAGCATCGGTGAATAACAAGGAGCACGACTAGTCAGGAGGAGCATCACCGACTAACAAGGAGCACGACCAGTCAGGAGGAGCATCACTGGCTAACAAGGAGCACAACTAGTCAGGAGGAGCATCACCGACTAACAAGGAGCACGACTAGTCAGGAGGAGCATCAGTGACTAACAAGGAGCACGACCAGTCAGGAGGAGCATCAGTGACTAACAAGGAGCACAACTAGTCAGGAGGAGCATCAGTGACTAACAAGGAGCACGACCAGTCAGGAGGAGCATCAGTGACTAACAAGGAGCACGACCAGTCAGGAGGAGCATCAGTGACTAACAAGGAGCACGACCAGTCAGGAGGAGCATCACCGACTAACAAGGAGCATGACTAGTCAGGAGGAGCATCAGTGACTAACAAGGAGCACGACCAGTCAGGAGGAGCATCACCGACTAACAAGGAGCACGACTAGTCAGGAGGAGCATCGGTGACTAACAAGGAGCACGACCAGTCAGGAGGAGCATCAGTGACTAACAAGGAGCACGACCAGTCAGGAGGAGCATCACTGACTAACAAGGAGCACGACTAGTCAGGAGGAGCATCACCGACTAACAAGGAGCACGACTAGTCAGGAGGAGCATCAGTGACTAACAAGGAGCACGACTAGTCAGGAGGAGCATCACCGACTAACAAGGAGCATGACTAGTCAGGAGGAGCATCACCGACTAACAAGGAGCATGACTAGTCAGGAGGAGCATCACCGACTAACAAGGAGCACGACTAGTCAGGAGGAGCATCACCGACTAATGAGGAGCACGACCAGTCAGGAGGAGCATCAGTGACTAACAAGGAGCACGAGTAGTCAGGAGGAGCATCAGTGACTAACAAGGAGCACGACCAGTCAGGAGGAGCATCAGTGACTAACAAGGAGCACGACTAGTCAGGAGGAGCATCAGTGACTAACAAGGAGCACGACTAGTCAGGAGGAGCATCAGTGACTAACAAGGAGCACGACCAATCAGGAGGAGCATCACCGACTAACAAGGAGCACGACTAGTCAGGAGGAGCATCGGTGACTAAAGAGGAGCACGACCAGTCAGGAGGAGCAACAGTGACTAACAAGGAGCACGACTAGTCAGGAGGAGCATCAGTGACTAACAAGGAGCACGACTAGTCAGGAGGAGCATCAGTGACTAACAAGGAGCACGACTAGTCTGGAGGAGCATCAGTGACTAACAAGGAGCACGACCAGTCAGGAGGAGCATCACCGACTAACAAGGAGCACGACTAGTCAGGAGGAGCAACAGTGACTAACAAGGAGCACCACTAGTCAGGAGGAGCATCAGTGACTAAAGAGGAGCACGACCAGTCAGTAGGAGCATCAGTGACTAACAAGGAGCACGACTAGTCTGGAGGAGCATCAGTGACTAACAAGGAGCACGACCAGTCAGGAGGAGCATCACTGGCTAACAAGGAGCACGACTAGTCAGGAGGAGCATCGGTGACTAACAAGGAGCACGACCAGTCAGGAGGAGCATCACCGACTAACAAGGAGCAC
The DNA here is from genome assembly GCF_031893055.1 of Leptodactylus fuscus. Taxonomy (NCBI): domain Eukaryota; kingdom Metazoa; phylum Chordata; class Amphibia; order Anura; family Leptodactylidae; genus Leptodactylus; species Leptodactylus fuscus. Next base: position 2,004,293 of record NC_134274.1, on the reverse strand, counting down.
GACTAGTCAGGAGGAGCATCAGTGACTAACAAGGAGCACGACTAGTCAGGAGGAGCATCAGTGACTAACAAGGAGCACGACCAGTCAGGAGGAGCATCACCGACTAACAAGGAGCACGACTAGTCAGGAGGAGCATCAGTGACTAACAAGGAGCACGACCAGTCAGGAGGAGCAACAGTGACTAACAAGGAGCACGACCAGTCAGGAGGAGCATCAGTGACTAACAAGGAGCACGACCAGTCAGGAGGAGCATTAGTGACTAACAAGGAGCACGACTAGTCAGGAGGAGCATCAGTGACTAACAAGGAGCACGACCAGTCAGGAGGAGCATCACCGACTAACAAGGAGCACGACTAGTCAGGAGGAGCATCAGTGACTAACAAGGAGCACGACTAGTCAGGAGGAGCATCAGTGACTAACAAGGAGCACGACTAGTCAGGAGGAGCATCAGTGACTAACAAGGAGCACGACTAGTCTGGAGGAGCATCAGTGACTAACAAGGAGCACGACTAGTCAGGAGGAGCATCAGTGACTAACAAGGAGCACCACTAGTCAGGAGGAGCATCAGTGACTAAAGAGGAGCACGACCAGTCAGAAGGAGCATCAGTGACTAACAAGGAGCACGACCAGTCAGTAGGAGCATCAGTGACTAACAAGGAGCACGACTAGTCTGGAGGAGCATCAGTGACTAACAAGGAGCACGACTAGTCAGGAGGAGCATCAGTGACTAACAAGGAGCACGACCAGTCAGGAGGAGCATCACTGGCTAACAAGGAGCACGACCAGTCAGGAGGAGCATCAGTGACTAACAAGGAGCACGACCAGTCAGGAGGAGCATCAGTGACTAACAAGGAGCACGACCAGTCAGAAGGAGCATCAGTGACTAACAAGGAGCACGACTAGTCAGGAGGAGCATCAGTGACTAACAAGGAGCACGACCAGTCAGGAGGAGCATCAGTGACTAACAAGGAGCACGACCAGTCAGGAGGAGCATCAGTGACTAACAAGGAGCACGACTAGTCAGGAGGAGCAACAGTGACTAACAAGGAGCACGACTAGTCAGGAGGAGCATCAGTGACGAACAAGGAGCACGACCAGTCAGGAGGAGCATCAGTGACTAACAAGGAGCACAACCAGTCAGGAGGAGCATCTGTAACTAACAAGGAGCACAACCAGTCAGGAGGAGCATCAGTGACTAACAAGGAGCACGACTAGTCAGGAGGAGCATCAGTGACTAACAAGGAGCACGACCAGTCAGAAGGAGCATCACTGGCTAACAAGGAGCACGACTAGTCTGGAGGAGCATCAGTGACTAACAAGGAGCACGACCAGTCAGAAGGAGCATCACCGACTAACAAGGAGCACGACTAGTCAGGAGGAGCATCAGTGACTAACAAGGAGCACGACTAGTCAGAAGGAGCATCGGTGACTAACAAGGAGCACAACCAGTCAGGAGGAGCATCAGTGACTAACAAGGAGCACAACTAGTCAGGAGGAGCATCAGTGACTAACAAGGAGCACAACTAGTCAGGAGGAGCATCGGTGACTAACAAGGAGCACGACCAGTCAGAAGGAGCATCGGTGACTAACAAGGAGCACGACCAGTCAGAAGGAGCATCGGTGACTAACAAGGAGCACAACTAGTCAGGAGGAGCATCGGTGACTAACAAGGAGCACGACCAGTCAGGAGGAGCATCAGTGACTAACAAGGAGCACGACCAGTCAGGAGGAGCATCACCGACTAACAAGGAGCACGACCAGTCAGGAGGAGCATCACCGACTAACAAGGAGCACGACTAGTCAGGAGGAGCATCAGTGACTAACAAGAAGCACGACCAGTCAGGAGGAGCAACAGTGACTAACAAGGAGCACGACTAGTCAGGAGGAGCATCAGTGACTAACAAGAAGCACGACCAGTCAGGAGGAGCATCAGTAACTAACAAGGAGCACGACCAATCAGAAGGAGCATCAGTGACTAACAAGGAGCACGACTAGTCAGGAGGAGCATCAGTGACTAACAAGGAGCACGACCAGTCAGGAGGAGCATCACTGACTAAAGAGGAGCACGACCAGTCAGGAGGAGCATCAGTGACTAAAGAGGAGCACGACCAGTCAGAAGGAGCATCACCGACTAACAAGGAGCACGACCAATCAGGAGGAGCATCAGTGACTAACAAGGAGCACGACCAGTCAGGAGGAGCATCACTGACTAAAGAGGAGCACGACCAGTCAGGAGGAGCATCACTGACTAAAGAGGAGCACGACCAGTCAGAAGGAGCATCAGTGACTAAAGAGGAGCACGACCAGTCAGAAGGAGCATCAGTAACTAACAAGGAGCACGACCAGTCAGGAGCAGCATCACTGACTAACAAGGAGCACGACCAGTCAGGAGGAGCATCACTGACTAAAGAGGAGCACGACCAGTCAGAAGGAGCATCAGTGACTAACAAGGAGCACGACCAGTCAGGAGAAGCATCACTGACTAAAGAGGAGCACGACCAGTCAGAAGGAGCATCAGTGACTAACAAGGAGCACGACTAGTCTGGAGGAGCATCAGTGACTAACAAGGAGCACGACCAGTCAGGAGGAGCATCACCGACTAAAGAGGAGCACGACCAGTCAGGAGGAGCATCACTGGCTAACGAGGAGCACGACTAGTCAGGAGGAGCATCACCGACTAATGAGGAGCACGACTAGTCAGGAGGAGCATCAGTGACTAACAAGGAGCACAACTAGTCAGGAGGAGCATCAGTGACTAAAGAGGAGCACGACCAGTCTGGAGGAGCATCACTGACTAACAAGGAGCACAACTAGTCAGGAGGAGCATCAGTGACTAACAAGGAGCACAACTAGTCAGGAGGAGCATCAGTGACTAACAAGGAGCACGACCAGTCAGGAGGAGCATCACCGACTAAAGAGGAGCACGACCAGTCAGGAGGAGCATCACTGGCTAACGAGGAGCACGACTAGTCAGGAGGAGCATCACCGACTAATGAGGAGCACGACTAGTCAGGAGGAGCATCAGTGACTAACAAGGAGCACAACTAGTCAGGAGGAGCATCAGTGACTAAAGAGGAGCACGACCAGTCTGGAGGAGCATCACCGACTAATGAGGAGCACGACCAGTCAGGAGGAGCATCAGTGACTAACAAGGAGCACAACTAGTCAGGAGGAGCATCAGTGACTAACAAGGAGCACGACTAGTCAGGAGGAGCATCAGTGACTAACAAGGAGCACGACCAGTCAGGAGGAGCATCACTGACTAAAGAGGAGCACGACCAGTCAGAAGGAGCATCAGTGACTAACAAGGAGCACGACCAGTCAGAAGGAGCATCAGTGACTAACAAGGAGCACGACTAGTCAGGAGGAGCATCAGTGACTAACAAGGAGCACGACCAGTCAGGAGGAGCATCACCGACTAAAGAGGAGCTCGACCAGTCAGGAGGAGCATCACTGGTTAAAGCGGCGCACGACCAGTCAGTAGGAGCATCAGTGACTAACAAGGAGCACGACCAGTCAGGAGGAGCATCACTGGCTAACGAGGAGCACGACTAGTCAGGAGGAGCATCAGTGACTAACAAGAAGCACGACCAGTCAGGAGGAGCATCACCAACTAATGAGGAGCACGACTAGTCAGGAGGAGCATCACTGGTTAAAGCGGCGCACGACTAGTCAGGAGGAGCATCAGTGACTAACAAGGAGCATGACCGACTAAAGAGGAGCACGACCAGTCAGGAGGAGCATCACTGGCTAACGAGGAGCACGACTTGTAAGGAGGAGAATCACCGACTAAAGAGTCGATATGTGCACTATAAGCTAAGAAGGAAGAGTGCACTCAGTCAGGACAAACAGCAGTCAACTAGGAGGAGCATGTCCAATCAGAACAAATGCCATCGGCTAACAAGGAGCACTACCAATCAGAGCAAGCATCATCACTAACAAGGAGTATGACCAATCAGAAGGAACATCACCAGCTAACGAGGAGCGTGGCTAATCAGGATGAGCACCACAATCCAAAAAGAAAGAACGTGGGCCGGTATGATGAGAATGAGAGGAAGCGCACCAGCCAGGAAGGGACAGAACCAGCCAGGAAGGGACAGAACCAGCCAGGAAGGAACAGAACCAGCCAGGAAGGAACAGAACCAGCCCGGAAGGAAGAGAACCAGACAGGAAGGAACAGAACCAGCTAGGAAGGAACAGAACCAGCCAGGAAGGAACAGAACCAGCCAGGAAGGAACAGAACCAGCCAGGAAGCAAGAGCACCAGCCAGGAAGGAACAGAACCAGCCCAGAAGGAAGAGAACCAGATAGGAAGGAAGAGCACCAGCCAGGAAGGAAGAGAACCAGCCAGGAAGGAAGAGCACCAGCCAGGAAGGAACAGAACCAGCCAGGAAGGAACAGAACCAGCCAGGAAGGAAGAGAACCAGCCAGGAAGGAACAGAACCAGCCAGGAAGGAAGAGCACCAGCCAGGAAGGAACAGAACCAGACAGGAAGGAAGAGCACCAGCCAGGAAGGAAGAGCACCAGCCAGGAAGGGACAGAACCAGCCAGGAAGGGACAGAACCAGCCAGGAAGGAAGAGAACCAGCCAGGAAGGGACAGAACCAGCCAGGAAGGGACAGAACCAGCCAGTAAGGAACAGAACCAGCCAGAAAGGAAGAGCACCAGGAAGGAAGAGAACCAGCCAGGAAGGAACAGAACCAGCCAGGAAGGAAGAGAACCAGCCAGGAAGGGACAGAACCAGCCAGGAAGGAAGAGAACCAGCCAGGAAGGAAGAGAACCAGCCAGGAAGGAACAGAACCAGCCAGGAAGGAAGAGAACCAGCCAGGAAGGAACAGAACCAGCCAGGAAGGAACAGAACCAGCCAGGAAGGAAGAGCCCCAGCCAGGAAGGAAGAGCACCAGCCAGGAAGGGACAGAACCAGCCAGTAAGGAACAGAACCAGCCAGAAAGGAAGAGCACCAGCCAGGAAGGAACAGAACCAGCCAGGAAGGAAGAGAACCAGCCAGGAAGGGACAGAACCAGCCAGGAAGGAACAGAACCAGCCAGAAAGGAAGAGCACCAGCCAGGAAGGAACAGAACCAGCCAGGAAGGAAGAGAACCAGCCAGGAAGGGACAGAACCAGCCAGGAAGGAACAGAACCAGCCAGGAAGGAAGAGAACCAGCCAGGAAGGAAGAGAACCAGCCCGGAAGGAAGAGAACCAGACAGGAAGGAACAGAACCAGACAGGAAGGAACAGAACCAGCCAGGAAGGAACAGAACCAGCCAGGAAGGAAGAGAACCAGCCAGGAAGCAAGAGCACCAGCCAGGAAGGAACAGAACCAGCCCAGAAGGAAGAGAACCAGACAGGAAGGAAGAGCACCAGCCAGGAAGGAAGAGAACCAGCCAGGAAGGAAGAGCACCAGCCAGGAAGGAACAGAACCAGCCAGGAAGGAAGAGAACCAGCCAGGAAGGAACAGAACCAGCCAGGAAGGAACAGAACCAGCCAGGAAGGAACAGAACCAGCCAGGAAGGAACAGAACCAGCCAGGAAGGAAGAGCACCAGCCAGGAAGGAACAGAACCAGCCAGGAAGGAAGAGCACCAGCCAAGAAGGAACAGAACCAGCCAGGAAGGAACAGAACCAGCCAGGAAGGAAGAGAACCAGCCAGGAAGTCAGAGCAATAGCCAGGGAGGAAGAGTTATAGCCAGGAAGGAAGAGAACCAGCCAGGAGGGAACAGAACCAGCCAGGAAGGAAGAGCACCAGCCAGGAAGGAACAGAACCAGCCCAGAAGTTAGAGAACCAGCCAGGAAGGGACAGAACCAGCCAGGAAGGAACAGAACCAGCCAGGAAGGAAGAGCACCAACCAGGAAGGAAGAGAACCAGCCTGGAAGGAAGAGAACCAGCCAGGAAGGAAGAGAACCAGCCAGGAAGGAAGAGAACCAGCCAGGAAGGAAGAGCACCAGGAAGGAAGGAAGAGAACCAGCCAGGAAGGAAGCGAACCAGCCAGGAAGGAAGAGCACCAGCCGGGAAGGAAGAGCACCAGGAAGGAAGAGCAATAGCCAGGGAGGAAGAGCACCAGCCAGGAAGGAACAGAACCAGCCAGGGAGGAAGAGAACCAGCCAGGAAGGAAGAGAACCAGCCAGGAAGGAAGAGAACCAGCCAGGAAGGAAGAGAACCAGACAGGAACGAAGAGAACCAGCCAGGAAGGAAGAGAACCAGCCAGGAAGGAAGAGAACCAGCCAGGAAGGAAGAGAACCAGACAGGAACGAAGAGAACCAGCCAGGAAGGAAGAGAACCAGCCAGGAAGGCAGAGAACCAGCCAGGAAGGAAGAGAACCAGCCAGGAAGGAAGAGAACCAGACAGGAACGAAGAGAACCAGCCTGGAAGGAAGAGAACCAGCCTGGAAGGAACCGAACCAGCCAGGAAGGAAGAGAACCACCCAGGAAGGAAGAGCACCAGCCAGGAAGGAACAGAACCAGACAGGAAGGAAGAGCACCAGCCAGGAAGGAAGAGCACCAGCCAGGAAGGGACAGAACCAGCCAGGAAGGAAGAGAACCAGCCAGGAAGGGACAGAACCAGCCAGGAAGGGACAGAACCAGCCAGTAAGGAACAGAACCAGCCAGAAAGGAAGAGCACCAGCCAGGAAGGAACAGAACCAGCCAGGAAGGAAGAGAACCAGCCAGGAAGGGACAGAACCAGCCAGGAAGGAAGAGAACCAGCCAGGAAGGAAGAGAACCAGCCAGGAAGGAACAGAACCAGCCAGGAAGGAAGAGAACCAGCCAGGAAGGAACAGAACCAGCCAGGAAGGAAGAGCCCCAGCCAGGAAGGAAGAGCACCAGCCAGGAAGGAACAGAACCAGACAGGAAGGAAGAGAACCAGCCAGGAAGGGACAGAACCAGCCAGGAAGGAAGAGAACCAGCCAGGAAGGAAGAGAACCAGCCAGGAAGGAACAGAACCAGCCAGGAAGGAAGAGAACCAGCCAGGAAGGGACAGAACCAGCCAGGAAGGAAGAGAACCAGCCAGGAAGGAAGAGAACCAGCCAGGAAGGAACAGAACCAGCCAGGAAGGAAGAGAACCAGCCAGGAAGGAACAGAACCAGCCAGGAAGGAAGAGCCCCAGCCAGGAAGGAAGAGCACCAGCCAGGAAGGAACAGAACCAGACAGGAAGGAAGAGCACCAGCCAGGAAGGAAGAGAACCAGCCAGGAAGGGACAGAACCAGCCAGGAAGGAACAGAACCAGCCAGTAAGGAACAGAACCAGCCAGAAAGGAAGAGCACCAGCCAGGAAGGAACAGAACCAGCCAGGAAGGAAGAGAACCAGCCAGGAAGGGACAGAACCAGCCAGGAAGGAAGAGAACCAGCCAGGAAGGAAGAGAACCAGCCCGGAAGGAAGAGAACCAGACAGGAAGGAACAGAACCAGACAGGAAGGAAGAGCACCAGCCAGGAAGGAAGAGAACCAGCCAGGAAGGGACAGAACCAACCAGTAAGGAACAGAACCAGCCAGAAAGGAAGAGCACCAGCCAGGAAGGAACAGAACCAGCCAGGAAGGAAGAGAACCAGCCAGGAAGGGACAGAACCAGCCAGGAAGGAACAGAACCAGCCAGGAAGGAAGAGAACCAGCGAGGAAGGAAGAGAACCAGCCCGGAAGGAAGAGAACCAGACAGGAAGGAACAGAACCAGACAGGAAGGAACAGAACCAGCCAGGAAGGAACAGAACCAGCCAGGAAGGAAGAGAACCAGCCAGGAAGCAAGAGCACCAGCCAGGAAGGAACAGAACCAGCCCAGAAGGAAGAGAACCAGACAGGAAGGAAGAGCACCAGCCAGGAAGGAAGAGAACCAGCCAGGAAGGAAGAGCACCAGCCAGGAAGGAACAGAACCAGCCAGGAAGGAAGAGAACCAGCCAGGAAGGAACAGAACCAGCCAGGAAGGAACAGAACCAGCCAGGAAGGAACAGAACCAGCCAGGAAGGAACAGAACCAGCCAGGAAGGAAGAGCACCAGCCAGGAAGGAACAGAACCAGCCAGGAAGGAAGAGCACCAGCCAAGAAGGAACAGAACCAGCCAGGAAGGAACAGAACCAGCCAGGAAGGAAGAGAACCAGCCAGGAAGTCAGAGCAATAGCCAGGGAGGAAGAGTAATAGCCAGGAAGGAAGAGAACCAGCCAGGAGGGAAGAGAACCAGCCAGGAGGGAAGAGAACCAGCCAGGAAGGAACAGAACCAGCCAGGAAGGAACAGAACCAGCCAGGAAGGAACAGAACCAGCCAGGAAGGAAGAGCACCAGCCAGGAAGGAACAGAACCAGCCAGGAAGGAAGAGCACCAGCCAAGAAGGAACAGAACCAGCCAGGAAGGAACAGAACCAGCCAGGAAGGAAGAGAACCAGCCAGGAAGTCAGAGCAATAGCCAGGGAGGAAGAGTAATAGCCAGGAAGGAAGAGAACCAGCCAGGAGGGAACAGAACCAGCCAGGAAGGAAGAGCACCAGCCAGGAAGGAACAGAACCAGCCCAGAAGTTAGAGAACCAGCCAGGAAGGGACAGAACCAGCCAGGAAGGAACAGAACCAGCCAGGAAGGAAGAGTACCAACCAGGAAGGAAGAGAACCAGCCTGGAAGGAAGAGAACCAGCCAGGAAGGAAGAGAACCAGCCAGGAAGGAAGAGAACCAGCCAGGAAGGAAGAGCACCAGGAAGGAAGGAAGAGAACCAGCCAGGAAGGAAGCGAACCAGCCAGGAAGGAAGAGCACCAGCCGGGAAGGAAGAGCACCAGGAAGGAAGAGCAATAGCCAGGGAGGAAGAGCACCAGCCAGGAAGGAACAGAACCAGCCAGGGAGGAAGAGAACCAGCCAGGAAGGAAGAGAACCAGCCAGGAAGGAAGAGAACCAGCCAGGAAGGAAGAGAACCAGCCAGGAAGGAAGAGAACCAGACAGGAACGAAGAGAACCAGCCAGGAAGGAAGAGAACCAGCCAGGAAGGAAGAGAACCAGCCAGGAAGGAAGAGAACCAGACAGGAACGAAGAGAACCAGCCAGGAAGGAAGAGAACCAGACAGGAACGAAGAGAACCAGCCTGGAAGGAAGAGAACCAGCCTGGAAGGAACCGAACCAGCCAGGAAGGAAGAGAACCACCCAGGAAGGAAGAGCACCAGCCAGGAAGGAACAGAACCAGACAGGAAGGAAGAGCACCAGCCAGGAAGGAAGAGCACCAGCCAGGAAGGGACAGAACCAGCCAGGAAGGAAGAGAACCAGCCAGGAAGGGACAGAACCAGCCAGGAAGGGACAGAACCAGCCAGTAAGGAACAGAACCAGCCAGAAAGGAAGAGCACCAGCCAGGAAGGAACAGAACCAGCCAGGAAGGAAGAGAACCAGCCAGGAAGGGACAGAACCAGCCAGGAAGGAAGAGAACCAGCCAGGAAGGAAGAGAACCAGCCAGGAAGGAACAGAACCAGCCAGGAAGGAAGAGAACCAGCCAGGAAGGAACAGAACCAGCCAGGAAGGAAGAGCCCCAGCCAGGAAGGAAGAGCACCAGCCAGGAAGGAACAGAACCAGACAGGAAGGAAGAGCACCAGCCAGGAAGGAACAGAACCAGCCAGGAAGGAAGAGAACCAGCCAGGAAGGGACAGAACCAACCAGGAAGGAAGAGAACCAGCCAGGAAGGAAGAGAACCAGCCAGGAAGGAACAGAACCAGCCAGGAAGGAAGAGAACCAGCCAGGAAGGAACAGAACCAGCCAGGAAGGAAGAGCCCCAGCCAGGAAGGAAGAGCACCAGCCAGGAAGGAACAGAACCAGACAGGAAGGAAGAGAACCAGCCAGAAAGGAACAGAACCAGCCAGGAAGGGACAGAACCAGCCAGTAAGGAACAGAACCAGCCAGAAAGGAAGAGCACCAGCCAGGAAGGAACAGAACCAGCCAGGAAGGAAGAGAACCAGCCAGGAAGGGACAGAACCAGCCAGGAAGGGACAGAACCAGCCAGTAAGGAACAGAACCAGCCAGAAAGGAAGAGCACCAGGAAGGAAGAGAACCAGCCAGGAAGGAACAGAACCAGCCAGGAAGGAAGAGAACCAGCCAGGAAGGGACAGAACCAGCCAGGAAGGAAGAGAACCAGCCAGGAAGGAAGAGCACCAGCCCGGAAGGAACAGAACCAGCCAGGAAGGAAGAGAACCAGCCAGGAAGGAACAGAACCAGCCAGGAAGGAAGAGCCCCAGCCAGGAAGGAAGAGCACCAGCCAGGAAGGAACAGAACCAGACAGGAAGGAAGAGCACCAGCCAGGAAGGAAGAGAACCAGCCAGGAAGGGACAGAACCAGCCAGGAAGGAACAGAACCAGCCAGTAAGGAACAGAACCAGCCAGAAAGGAAGAGCACCAGCCAGGAAGGAACAGAACCAGCCAGGAAGGAAGAGAACCAGCCAGGAAGAAAGAGAACCAGCCCGGAAGGAAGAGAACCAGACAGGAAGGAACAGAACCAGACAGGAAGGAAGAGCACCAGCCAGGAAGGAAGAGAACCAGCCAGGAAGGGACAGAACCAGCCAGTAAGGAACAGAACCAGCCAGAAAGGAAGAGCACCAGCCAGGAAGGAACAGAACCAGCCAGGAAGGAAGAGAACCAGCCAGGAAGGGACAGAACCAGCCAGGAAGGAACAGAACCAGCCAGGAAGGAAGAGAACCAGCCAGGAAGGAAGAGAACCAGCCCGGAAGGAAGAGAACCAGACAGGAAGGAACAGAACCAGACAGGAAGGAACAGAACCAGCCAGGAAGGAACAGAACCAGCCAGGAAGGAAGAGAACCAGCCAGGAAGCAAGTGCACCAGCCAGGAAGGAACAGAACCAGCCCAGAAGGAAGAGAACCAGACAGGAAGGAAGAGCACCAGCCAGGAAGGAAGAGAACCAGCCAGGAAGGAAGAGCACCAGCCAGGAAGGAACAGAACCAGCCAGGAAGGAAGAGAACCAGCCAGGAAGGAACAGAACCAGCCAGGAAGGAAGAGCACCAGCCAAGAAGGAACAGAACCAGCCAGGAAGGAACAGAACCAGCCAGGAAGGAAGAGAACCAGCCAGGAAGTCAGAGCAATAGCCAGGGAGGAAGAGTAATAGCCAGGAAGGAAGAGAACCAGCCAGGAGGGAACAGAACCAGCCAGGAAGGAAGAGCACCAGCCAGGAAGGAACAGAACCAGCCCAGAAGTTAGAGAACCAGCCAGGAAGGGACAGAACCAGCCAGGAAGGAACAGAACCAGCCAGGAAGGAAGAGCACCAACCAGGAAGGAAGAGAACCAGCCTGGAAGGAAGAGAACCAGCCAGGAAGGAAGAGAACCAGCCAGGAAGGAAGAGAACCAGCCAGGAAGGAAGAGCACCAGGAAGGAAGGAAGAGAACCAGCCAGGAAGGAAGCGAACCAGCCAGGAAGGAAGAGCACCAGCCGGGAAGGAAGAGCACCAGGAAGGAAGAGCAATAGCCAGGGAGGAAGAGCACCAGCCAGGAAGGAACAGAACCAGCCAGGGAGGAAGAGAACCAGCCAGGAAGGAAGAGAACCAGCCAGGAAGGAAGAGAACCAGCCAGGAAGGAAGAGAACCAGCCAGGAAGGAAGAGAACCAGACAGGAACGAAGAGAACCAGCCAGGAAGGAAGAGAACCAGCCAGGAAGGAAGAGAACCAGCCAGGAAGGAAGAGAACCAGCCAGGAAGGAAGAGAACCAGCCAGGAAGGCAGAGAACCAGCCAGGAAGGAAGAGAACCAGCCAGGAAGGAAGAGAACCAGACAGGAACGAAGAGAACCAGCCTGGAAGGAAGAGAACCAGCCTGGAAGGAACCGAACCAGCCAGGAAGGAAGAGAACTAGCCAGGAAGGAAGAGAACCAGCCAGGAAGGAAGAGAACCAGCCAGGAAGGAAGAGAACCAGCCAGGAAGGCAGAGAACCAGCCAGGAAGGAAGAGAACCAGCCAGGAAGGAAGAGAACCAGACAGGAACGAAGAGAACCAGCCTGGAAGGAAGAGAACCAGCCTGGAAGGAACCGAACCAGCCAGGAAGGAAGAGAACTAGCCAGGAAGGAAGAGAACCAGCCAGGAAGGAAGAGAACCAGCCAGGAAGGAAGAGCACTGGTGGCCAAGAGGAAGTGTGCAATTAATCAGGACAAGCAACACCAATCAATGAGGAAGAGCGCCGCCAATCAGGACAGCTGTGTGTGTGGTATTGCAACTGTACTAAAATACTTCAGGATGAGCTACAATACCACACACAACCTGTGGATAAAGATGGCGCTGCTGTTAGAAGATATTTGCCAGACTTTTCAGATCCTGGACTATGATGATTCCCCAGTAGGAGGCGATGGATGATTAGGCTTTACAATGAGGAGGACAGCAGGGGGCAGCAGTAATGGACGCTCCTCTTGGTCAGGACATCAGAGTGAACCTAGGACACCTGAGATAATAGACCTGATGGTTAAGATTGTTTAGTCCTTGTAATAGAGCAAGCTGTCCCTGTGTAGCCGTCCTGCTGAGTCTGGGCAGAGCTGTAGTGTAAAGCATGGGAAAGAGCGAGCAGTCTGGACCTCTGATGAGGGGAAGTCCAGACTACCCCAGGCTCCTATGGACAATGCAGTTGAGTAGGGGGTCACATAGTATTTGTGCTCTGATGGATCAGTGTGTCAGTGTAAAGAATAGGGGAGATGAATAATCTAATAACACCATTAGACCTGAAATGTCCCATAATAGAGTAAAGCTGCAGTGTAAAGCCAGGAGCCTCTGAGGAGACAGGGGGTGGATTTCAGACTACCGAAGCCCCTATACACAATGCATTGGTCCAGTGATTAGGCTGCAGGTTTGTTACTATGTGTCAGCAGAGATATGGCAGCAATACGGTTTATAGGGACGAGCGTCACAATGTCTGCGAATGATTACAGATATAAGGAAGTGATATAAAGGGTCAGAGAATAGGGAGCGGCGCCACATGGGATCATTAGGAGTCTACTCCGGCCCCTTATGGTGTCATATACAGATAGCGACGGGACTGCGCCAGATCTGTCACCGCCATGACAGTGAACGTGGTAGAGAAACAAACAAACAGATGACGTGACCTGAACTCTATGGTGTGAATCATATCCTGCTGATAACAGGAGCGGGGAGCCACCCCTGAGCAGAAGGAAAAGTATGTGCCCCCCTCCATGTGCAACCATGTCTTATCTGATGTCATTAGGGCTGTAAACTGCAACAGTACTGGGTACAGTCAGAGAGCAGAAGATTCTAGTGCAGAGCGCAGCTCTGGAGTATAATACAGGAGAAGTAATATATGTACACAGTGACTGTACCAGCAGAATAGTGAGCGCAGCTCTGGAGTATAATACAGGATAAGTAATGTAATGTATGTACACAGTGACTGTACCAGCAGAATAGTGAGCGCAGCTCTGGAGTATAATACAGGATAAGTAATGTAATGTATGTACACAGTGACTGTACCAGCAGAATAGTGAGTGCAGCTCTGGAGTATAATACAGGACAAGTAATGTAATGTATGTACACAGTGACTGCACCAGCAGAATAGTGAGCGCAGCTCTGGAGTATAATACAGGATAAGTAATGTAATGTATGTACACAGTGACTGCACCAGCAGAATAGTGAGCGCAGCTCCAGAGTATAATACAGGATAAGTAATGTAATGTATGTACACAGTGACTGTACCAGCAGAATAGTGAGCGCAGCTCTGGAGTATAATACAGGATAAGTAATGTATGTACACAGTGATTGTACCAGCAGAATAGTGAGTGCAGCTCTGGAGTATAATACAGGATAAGTAATGTAATGTATGTACACAGTGACTGTACCAGCAGAATAGTGAGCGCAGCTCTGGAGTATAATACAGGACAAGTAATGTAATGTATGTACACAGTGACTGTACCAGCAGAATAGTGAGTGCAGCTCTGGAGTATAATACAGGATAAGTAATGTAATGTATGTACACAGTGACTGTACCAGCAGAATAGTGAGTGCAGCTCTGGAGTATAATACAGGATAAGTAATGTAATGTATGTACACAGTGACTGTACCAGCAGAATAGTGAGCGCAGCTCTGGAGTATAATACAGGATAAGTAATGTAATGTATGTACACAGTGACTGCACCAGCAGAATAGTGAGCGCAGCACTGGAGTATAATACAGGATAAGTAATGTAATGTATGTACACAGTGACTGCACCAGCAGAATAGTGAGCGCAGCTCTGGAGTATAATACAGGATAAGTAATGTAATGTATGTACACAGTGACTGCACCAGCAGAATAGTGAGCGCAGCTGTGGGGTATAATACAGGATAAGTAATGTAATGTATGTACATAGTGACTGTAACAGCAGAATAGGGAGCGCAGCTCTGGAGTATAATACAGGATAAGTAATGTAATGTATGTACACAGTGACTGTACCAGCAGAATAGTGAGCGCAACTCTGGAGTATAATACAGGATAAGTAATGTAATGTATGTACACAGTGACTGTACCAGCAGAATAGTGAGCGCAGCTCTGGAGTATAATACAGGATAAGTAATGTAATGTATGTACACAGTGACTGTACCAGCAGAATAGTGAGCGCAGCTCTGGAGTATAATACAGGATAAGTAATGTAATGTATGTACACAGTGACTGTACCAGCAGAATAGTGAGCGCAGCTCTGGAGTATAATACAGGAGAAGTATTATATGTACACAGTGACTGTACCAGCAGAATAGTGAGCGCAGCTCTGGAGTATAACACAGGATAAGTAATGTAATGTATGTACACAGTGACTGTACCAGCAGAATAGTGAGCGCAACTCTGGAGTATAATACAGGATAAGTAATGTAATGTATGTACACAGTGACACTACCAGCAGAATAGTGAGCGCAGCTCTGGAGTATAATACAGGATAAGTAATGTATGTACACAGTGACTGCACCAGCAGAATAGTGAGCGCAGCTCTGGAGTATAATACAGGAAAAGTAATGTAATGTATGTACACAGTGACTGTACCAGCAGAATAGTGAGTGCAGCTCTGGGGTATAATACAGGATAAGTAATGTAATGTATGTACACAGTGACTGCACCAGCAGAATAGTGAGCGCAGCTCTGGAGTATAATACAGGAAAAGTAATGTAATGTATGTACACAGTGACTGCACCAGCAGAATAGTGAGCGCAGCTCTGGAGTATAATACAGGAAAAGTAATGTAATGTATGTACACAGTGACTGTACCAGCAGAATAGTGAGTGCAGCTCTGGGGTATAATACAGGATAAGTAATGTAATGTATGTACACAGTGACTGTACCAGCAGAATAGTGAGCGCAGCTCTGGAGTATAATACAGGACAAGTAATGTAATGTATGTACACAGTGACTGTACCAGCAGAATAGTGAGTGCAGCTCTGGAGTATAATACAGGATAAGTAATGTAATGTATGTACACAGTGACTGTACCAGCAGAATAGTGAGTGCAGCTCTGGAGTATAATACAGGATAAGTAATGTAATGTATGTACACAGTGACTGTACCAGCAGAATAGTGAGCGCAGCTCTGGAGTATAATACAGGATAAGTAATGTAATGTATGTACACAGTGACTGCACCAGCAGAATAGTGAGCGCAGCACTGGAGTATAATACAGGATAAGTAATGTAATGTATGTACACAGTGACTGCACCAGCAGAATAGTGAGCGCAGCTCTGGAGTATAATACAGGATAAGTAATGTAATGTATGTACACAGTGACTGCACCAGCAGAATAGTGAGCGCAGCTCTGGGGTATAATACAGGATAAGTAATGTAATGTATGTACATAGTGACTGTAACAGCAGAATAGGGAGCGCAGCTCTGGAGTATAATACAGGATAAGTAATGTAATGTATGTACACAGTGACTGTACCAGCAGAATAGTGAGCGCAGCTCTGGAGTATAATACAGGATAAGTAATGTAATGTATGTACACAGTGACTGTACCAGCAGAATAGTGAGCGCAGCTCTGGAGTATAATACAGGAGAAGTATTATATGTACACAGTGACTGTACCAGCAGAATAGTGAGCGCAGCTCTGGAGTATAACACAGGATAAGTAATGTAATGTATGTACACAGTGACTGTACCAGCAGAATAGTGAGCGCAACTCTGGAGTATAATACAGGATAAGTAATGTAATGTATGTACACAGTGACACTACCAGCAGAATAGTGAGCGCAGCTCTGGAGTATAATACAGGATAAGTAATGTATGTACACAGTGACTGCACCAGCAGAATAGTGAGCGCAGCTCTGGAGTATAATACAGGAAAAGTAATGTAATGTATGTACACAGTGACTGTACCAGCAGAATAGTGAGTGCAGCTCTGGGGTATAATACAGGATAAGTAATGTAATGTATGTACACAGTGACTGCACCAGCAGAATAGTGAGCGCAGCTCTGGAGTATAATACAGGAAAAGTAATGTAATGTATGTACACAGTGACTGCACCAGCAGAATAGTGAGCGCAGCTCTGGAGTATAATACAGGAAAAGTAATGTAATGTATGTACACAGTGACTGTACCAGCAGAATAGTGAGTGCAGCTCTGGGGTATAATACAGGATAAGTAATGTAATGTATGTACACAGTGACTGTACCAGCAGAATAGTGAGCGCAGCTCTGGAGTATAATACAGGACAAGTAATGTAATGTATGTACACAGTGACTGTACCAGCAGAATAGTGAGTGCAGCTCTGGAGTATAATACAGGATAAGTAATGTAATGTATGTACACAGTGACTGTACCAGCAGAATAGTGAGTGCAGCTCTGGAGTATAATACAGGATAAGTAATGTAATGTATGTACACAGTGACTGTACCAGCAGAATAGTGAGCGCAGCTCTGGAGTATAATACAGGATAAGTAATGTAATGTATGTACACAGTGACTGCACCAGCAGAATAGTGAGCGCAGCACTGGAGTATAATACAGGATAAGTAATGTAATGTATGTACACAGTGACTGCACCAGCAGAATAGTGAGCGCAGCTCTGGAGTATAATACAGGATAAGTAATGTAATGTATGTACACAGTGACTGCACCAGCAGAATAGTGAGCGCAGCTCTGGGGTATAATACAGGATAAGTAATGTAATGTATGTACATAGTGACTGTAACAGCAGAATAGGGAGCGCAGCTCTGGAGTATAATACAGGATAAGTAATGTAATGTATGTACACAGTGACTGTACCAGCAGAATAGTGAGCGCAGCTCTGGAGTATAATACAGGATAAGTAATGTAATGTATGTACACAGTGACTGTACCAGCAGAATAGTGAGCGCAGCTCTGGAGTATAATACAGGAGAAGTATTATATGTACACAGTGACTGTACCAGCAGAATAGTGAGCGCAGCTCTGGAGTATAACACAGGATAAGTAATGTAATGTATGTACACAGTGACTGTACCAGCAGAATAGTGAGCGCAACTCTGGAGTATAATACAGGATAAGTAATGTAATGTATGTACACAGTGACACTACCAGCAGAATAGTGAGCGCAGCTCTGGAGTATAATACAGGATAAGTAATGTATGTACACAGTGACTGCACCAGCAGAATAGTGAGCGCAGCTCTGGAGTATAATACAGGAAAAGTAATGTAATGTATGTACACAGTGACTGTACCAGCAGAATAGTGAGTGCAGCTCTGGGGTATAATACAGGATAAGTAATGTAATGTATGTACACAGTGACTGCACCAGCAGAATAGTGAGCGCAGCTCTGGAGTATAATACAGGAAAAGTAATGTAATGTATGTACACAGTGACTGCACCAGCAGAATAGTGAGCGCAGCTCTGGAGTATAATACAGGAAAAGTAATGTAATGTATGTACACAGTGACTGTACCAGCAGAATAGTGAGTGCAGCTCTGGGGTATAATACAGGATAAGTAATGTAATGTATGTACACAGTGACTGTACCAGCAGAATAGTGAGCGCAGCTCTGGAGTATAATACAGGACAAGTAATGTAATGTATGTACACAGTGACTGTACCAGCAGAATAGTGAGTGCAGCTCTGGAGTATAATACAGGATAAGTAATGTAATGTATGTACACAGTGACTGTACCAGCAGAATAGTGAGTGCAGCTCTGGAGTATAATACAGGATAAGTAATGTAATGTATGTACACAGTGACTGTACCAGCAGAATAGTGAGCGCAGCTCTGGAGTATAATACAGGATAAGTAATGTAATGTATGTACACAGTGACTGCACCAGCAGAATAGTGAGCGCAGCACTGGAGTATAATACAGGATAAGTAATGTAATGTATGTACACAGTGACTGCACCAGCAGAATAGTGAGCGCAGCTCTGGAGTATAATACAGGATAAGTAATGTAATGTATGTACACAGTGACTGCACCAGCAGAATAGTGAGCGCAGCTCTGGGGTATAATACAGGATAAGTAATGTAATGTATGTACATAGTGACTGTAACAGCAGAATAGGGAGCGCAGCTCTGGAGTATAATACAGGATAAGTAATGTAATGTATGTACACAGTGACTGTACCAGCAGAATAGTGAGCGCAGCTCTGGAGTATAATACAGGATAAGTAATGTAATGTATGTACACAGTGACTGTACCAGCAGAATAGTGAGCGCAGCTCTGGAGTATAATACAGGAGAAGTATTATATGTACACAGTGACTGTACCAGCAGAATAGTGAGCGCAGCTCTGGAGTATAACACAGGATAAGTAATGTAATGTATGTACACAGTGACTGTACCAGCAGAATAGTGAGCGCAACTCTGGAGTATAATACAGGATAAGTAATGTAATGTATGTACACAGTGACACTACCAGCAGAATAGTGAGCGCAGCTCTGGAGTATAATACAGGATAAGTAATGTATGTACACAGTGACTGCACCAGCAGAATAGTGAGCGCAGCTCTGGAGTATAATACAGGAAAAGTAATGTAATGTATGTACACAGTGACTGTACCAGCAGAATAGTGAGTGCAGCTCTGGGGTATAATACAGGATAAGTAATGTAATGTATGTACACAGTGACTGCACCAGCAGAATAGTGAGCGCAGCTCTGGAGTATAATACAGGAAAAGTAATGTAATGTATGTACACAGTGACTGCACCAGCAGAATAGTGAGCGCAGCTCTGGAGTATAATACAGGAAAAGTAATGTAATGTATGTACACAGTGACTGTACCAGCAGAATAGTGAGTGCAGCTCTGGGGTATAATACAGGATAAGTAATGTAATGTATGTACACAGTGACTGTACCAGCAGAATAGTGAGCGCAGCTCTGGAGTATAATACAGGACAAGTAATGTAATGTATGTACACAGTGACTGTACCAGCAGAATAGTGAGTGCAGCTCTGGAGTATAATACAGGATAAGTAATGTAATGTATGTACACAGTGACTGTACCAGCAGAATAGTGAGTGCAGCTCTGGAGTATAATACAGGATAAGTAATGTAATGTATGTACACAGTGACTGTACCAGCAGAATAGTGAGCGCAGCTCTGGAGTATAATACAGGATAAGTAATGTAATGTATGTACACAGTGACTGCACCAGCAGAATAGTGAGCGCAGCACTGGAGTATAATACAGGATAAGTAATGTAATGTATGTACACAGTGACTGCACCAGCAGAATAGTGAGCGCAGCTCTGGAGTATAATACAGGATAAGTAATGTAATGTATGTACACAGTGACTGCACCAGCAGAATAGTGAGCGCAGCTCTGGGGTATAATACAGGATAAGTAATGTAATGTATGTACATAGTGACTGTAACAGCAGAATAGTGAGCGCAGCTCTGGAGTATAATACAGGATAAGTAATGTAATGTATGTACACAGTGACTGTACCAGCAGAATAGTGAGCGCAGCTCTGGAGTATAATACAGGATAAGTAATGTAATGTATGTACACAGTGACTGTACCAGCAGAATAGTGAGCGCAGCTCTGGAGTATAATACAGGAGAAGTATTATATGTACACAGTGACTGTACCAGCAGAATAGTGAGCGCAGCTCTGGAGTATAACACAGGATAAGTAATGTAATGTATGTACACAGTGACTGTACCAGCAGAATAGTGAGCGCAACTCTGGAGTATAATACAGGATAAGTAATGTAATGTATGTACACAGTGACACTACCAGCAGAATAGTGAGCGCAGCTCTGGAGTATAATACAGGATAAGTAATGTATGTACACAGTGACTGCACCAGCAGAATAGTGAGCGCAGCTCTGGAGTATAATACAGGAAAAGTAATGTAATGTATGTACACAGTGACTGTACCAGCAGAATAGTGAGTGCAGCTCTGGGGTATAATACAGGATAAGTAATGTAATGTATGTACACAGTGACTGCACCAGCAGAATAGTGAGCGCAGCTCTGGAGTATAATACAGGAAAAGTAATGTAATGTATGTACACAGTGACTGCACCAGCAGAATAGTGAGCGCAGCTCTGGAGTATAATACAGGAAAAGTAATGTAATGTATGTACACAGTGACTGTACCAGCAGAATAGTGAGTGCAGCTCTGGGGTATAATACAGGATAAGTAATGTAATGTATGTACACAGTGACTGTACCAGCAGAATAGTGAGCGCAGCTCTGGAGTATAATACAGGACAAGTAATGTAATGTATGTACACAGTGACTGTACCAGCAGAATAGTGAGTGCAGCTCTGGAGTATAATACAGGATAAGTAATGTAATGTATGTACACAGTGACTGTACCAGCAGAATAGTGAGTGCAGCTCTGGAGTATAATACAGGATAAGTAATGTAATGTATGTACACAGTGACTGTACCAGCAGAATAGTGAGCGCAGCTCTGGAGTATAATACAGGATAAGTAATGTAATGTATGTACACAGTGACTGCACCAGCAGAATAGTGAGCGCAGCACTGGAGTATAATACAGGATAAGTAATGTAATGTATGTACACAGTGACTGCACCAGCAGAATAGTGAGCGCAGCTCTGGAGTATAATACAGGATAAGTAATGTAATGTATGTACACAGTGACTGCACCAGCAGAATAGTGAGCGCAGCTCTGGGGTATAATACAGGATAAGTAATGTAATGTATGTACATAGTGACTGTAACAGCAGAATAGGGAGCGCAGCTCTGGAGTATAATACAGGATAAGTAATGTAATGTATGTACACAGTGACTGTACCAGCAGAATAGTGAGCGCAACTCTGGAGTATAATACAGGATAAGTAATGTAATGTATGTACACAGTGACTGTACCAGCAGAATAGTGAGCGCAGCTCTGGAGTATAATACAGGATAAGTAATGTAATGTATGTACACAGTGACTGTACCAGCAGAATAGTGAGCGCAGCTCTGGAGTATAATACAGGATAAGTAATGTAATGTATGTACACAGTGACTGTACCAGCAGAATAGTGAGCGCAGCTCTGGAGTATAATACAGGAGAAGTAATATATGTACACAGTGACTGTACCAGCAGAATAGTGAGCGCAGCTCTGGAGTATAACACAGGATAAGTAATGTAATGTATGTACACAGTGACTGTACCAGCAGAATAGTGAGCGCAACTCTGGAGTATAATACAGGATAAGTAATGTAATGTATGTACACAGTGACACTACCAGCAGAATAGTGAGCGCAGCTCTGGAGTATAATACAGGATAAGTAATGTAATGTATGTACACAGTGACTGCACCAGCAGAATAGTGAGTGCAGCTCTGGAGTATAATACAGGATAAGTAATGTAATGTATGTACACAGTGACTGCACCAGCAGAATAGTGAGCGCAGCTCTGGAGTATAATACAGGATAAGTAATGTAATGTATGTACACAGTGACTGCACCAGCAGAATAGTGAGCGCAGCTCTGGAGTATAATACAGGAAAAGTAATGTAATGTATGTACACAGTGACTGTACCAGCAGAATAGTGAGTGCAGCTCTGGGGTATAATACAGGATAAGTAATGTAATGTATGTACACAGTGACTGCACCAGCAGAATAGTGAGCGCAGCTCTGGAGTATAATACAGGAAAAGTAATGTAATGTATGTACACAGTGACTGCACCAGCAGAATAGTGAGCGCAGCTCTGGAGTATAATACAGGAAAAGTAATGTAATGTATGTACACAGTGACTGTACCAGCAGAATAGTGAGTGCAGCTCTGGGGTATAATACAGGATAAGTAATGTAATGTATGTACACAGTGACTGCACCAGCAGAATAGTGAGCGCAGCTCTGGAGTATAATACAGGAAAAGTAATGTAATGTATGTACACAGTGACTGTACCAGCAGAATAGTGAGCGCAGCTCTGGAGTATAATACAGGATAAGTAATGTAATGTATGTACACATTGACTGTACCAGCAGAATAGTGAGCGCAGCTCTGGAGTATAATACAGGATAAGTAATGTAATGTACGTACACAGTGACTGTACCAGCAGAATAGTGAGCGCAGCTCTGGAGTATAATACAGGATAAGTAATGTAATGTATGTACACAGTGACTGTACCAGCAGAATAGTGAGCGCAGCTCTGGAGTATAATACAGGATATGTAATGTAATGTATATACACAGTGACTGTCCCAGCAGAATAGTGAGCGCAGCTCTGGAGTATAATACAGGACAAGTAATGTAATGTATGTACAGAGTGACTGTACCAGCAGAATAGTGAGCGCAGCTCTGGAGTATAATACAGGATAAGTAATGTTATGTATGTACACCGTGACTGCACCAGCAGAATAGTGAGCGCAGCTCTGGAGTATAATACAGGATAAGTAATGTAATGTATGTACAGAGTGACTGTACCAGCAGAATAGTGAGCGCAGCTCTGGAGTATAATACAGGAGAAGTAATGTAATGTATGTACACAGTGACTGTACCAGCAGAATAGTGAGCGCAGCTCTGGAGTATAATACAGGATATGTAATGTAATGTATATACACAGTGACTGTCCCAGCAGAATAGTGAGCGCAGCTCTGGAGTATAATACAGGACAAGTAATGTAATGTATGTACAGAGTGACTGTACCAGCAGAATAGTGAGCGCAGCTCTGGAGTATAATACAGGATAAGTAATGTTATGTATGTACACCGTGACTGCACCAGCAGAATAGTGAGCGCAGCTCTGGAGTATAATACAGGATAAGTAATGTAATGTATGTACAGAGTGACTGTACCAGCAGAATAGTGAGCGCAGCTCTGGAGTATAATACAGGATAAGTGATGTAATGTATCTACACAGTGACTGTACCAGCAGAATAGTGAGCGCAGCTCTGGAGTATAATACAGGATAAGTAATGTAATGTATGTACAGAGTGACTGTACCAGCAGAATAGTGAGCGCAGCTCTGGAGTATAATACAGGATAAGTAATGTAATGTATGTACACAGTGACTGTACCAGCAGAATAGTGAGCGCAGCTCTGGAGTATAATACAGGATAAGTAATGTATGTACACAGTGACTGCACCAGCAGAATAGTGAGCGCAGCTCTGGAGTATAATACAGGATAAGTAATGTAATGTATGTACACAGTGACTGCACCAGCAGAATAGTGAGCGCAGCTCTGGGGTATAATACAGGATAAGTAATGTCATGTATGTACACAGTGACTGCACCAGCAGAATAGTGAGCGCAGCTCTGGAGTATAATACAGGATAAGTAATGTAATGTATGTACACAGTGACTGCACCAGCAGAGTAGTGAGCACAGCTCTGGAGTATAATACAGGATAAGTAATGTAATGTATGTACACAGTGACTGCACCAGCAGAATAGTGAGCTCAGCTCTGGAGTATAATACAGGATAAGTAATGTAATGTATGTACACAGTGACTGCACCAGCAGAATAGTGAGCTCAGCTCTGGAGTATAATACAGGATAAGTAATGTAATGTATGTACACAGTGACTGCACCAGCAGAATAGTGAGCGCAGCTCTGGAGTATAATACAGGATAAGTAATGTAATGTATGTACACAGTGACTGCACCAGCAGAATAGTGAGCGCAGCTCTGGAGTATTATACAGGATAAGTAATGTAATGTATGTACACAGTGACTGTACCAGCAGAATAGTGAGCGCAGCTCTGGAGTATAATACAGGATAAGTAATGTAATGTATGTACACAGTGACTGCACCAGCAGAATAGTGAGCTCAGCTCTGGAGTATAATACAGGATAAGTAATGTAATGTATGTACACAGTGACTGCACCAGCAGAATAGTGAGCTCAGCTCTGGAGTATAATACAGGATAAGTAATGTAATGTATGTACACAGTGACTGCACCAGCAGAATAGTGAGCGCAGCTCTGGAGTATTATACAGGATAAGTAATGTAATGTATGTACACAGTGACTGTACCAGCAGAATAGTGAGCGCAGCTCTGGAGTATAATACAGGATAAGTAATGTAATGTATGTACACAGTGACTGCACCAGCAGAATAGTGAGCTCAGCTCTGGAGTATAATACAGGATAAGTAATGTAATGTATGTACACAGTGACTGCACCAGCAGAATAGTGAGCTCAGCTCTGGAGTATAATACAGGATAAGTAATGTAATGTATGTACACAGTGACTGCACCAGCAGAATAGTGAGCGCAGCTCTGGAGTATAATACAGGACAAGTAATGTAATGTATGTACACAGTGACTACACCAGCAGAATAGTGAGCGCAGCTCTGGAGTATAATACAGGATAAGTAATGTAATGTATGTACACAGTGACTGCACCAGCAGAATAGTGAGCGCAGCTCTGGAGTATAATACAGGACAAGTAATGTAATGTATGTACAAAGTGACTGTACCAGCAGAATAGTGAGCGCAGCTCTGGAGTATAATACAGGACAAGTAATGTAATGTATGTACACAGTGACTGTACCAGCAGAATCGTGAGCTCAGCTCTGGAGTATAATACAGGATAAGTAATGTAATGTATGTACACAGTGACTGTACCAGCAGAATAGTGAGCGCAGCTCTGGAGTATAATACAGGATAAGTAATGTAATGTATGTACACAGTGACTGTACCAGCAGAATAGTGAGCGCAGCTCTGGAGTATAATACAGGATAAGTAATGTAATGTATGTACACAGTGACTGCACCAGCAGAATAGTGAGCGCAGCTCTGGAGTATAATACAGGATAAGTAATGTAATGTATGTACAAAGTGACTGTACCAGCAGAATAGTGAGCGCAGCTCTGGAGTATAATACAGGATAAGTAATGTAATGTATGTACACAGTGACTACACCAGCAGAATAGTGAGCGCAGCTCTGGAGTATAATACAGGACAAGTAATGTAATGTATGTACAAAGTGACTGTACCAGCAGAATAGTGAGCGCAGCTCTGGAGTATAATACAGGACAAGTAATGTAATGTATGTACACAGTGACTGTACCAGCAGAATCGTGAGCTCAGCTCTGGAGTATAATACAGGATAAGTAATGTAATGTATGTACACAGTGACTGTACCAGCAGAATAGTGAGCGCAGCTCTGGAGTATAATACAGGATAAGTAATGTAATGTATGTACACAGTGACTGTACCAGCAGAATAGTGAGCGCAGCTCTGGAGTATAATACAGGATAAGTAATGTAATGTATGTACACAGTGACTGCACCAGCAGAATAGTGAGCGCAGCTCTGGAGTATAATACAGGATAAGTAATGTAATGTATGTACACAGTGACTGTACCAGCAGAATAGTGAGCGCAGCTCTGGAGTATAATACAGGATAAGTAATGTAATGTATGTACACAGTGACTGTACCAGCAGAATAGTGAGCGCAGCTCTGGAGTATAATACAGGAGAAGTAATGTAATGTATGTACACAGTGACTGTACAAGCAGAATAGTGAGCGCGGCTCTGGAGTATAATACAGGAGAAGTAATGTAATGTATATACACAGTGACTGTACTAGCAGAATAGTGAGCGCAGCTCTGGGGTATAATACAGGATAAGTAATGTAATGTATGTACACAGTGACTGTACCAGCAGAATAGTGAGCGCAGCTCTGGAGTATAATATAGGATAAGTAATGTATGTACACAGTGACTGCACCAGCAGAATAGTGAGCGCAGCTCTGGAGTATAATACAGGATAAGTAATGTAATGTATGTACACAGTGACTGTACCAGCAGAATAGTGAGCGCAGCTCTGGAGTATAATACAGGATAAGTAATGTAATGTATGTACACAGTGACTGTACCAGCAGAATAGTGAGCGCAGCTCTGGAGTATAATACAGGATAAGTAATGTAATGTATGTACACAGTGACTGCACCAGCAGAATAGTGAGCGCAGCTCTGGAGTATAATACAGGATAAGTAATGTAATGTATGTACACAGTGACTGCACCAGCAGAATAGTGAGTGCAGCTCTGGAGTATAATACAGGATAAGTAATGTAATGTATGTACACAGTGACTGCACCAGCAGAATAGTGAGTGCAGCTCTGGAGTATAATACAGGATAAGTAATGTAATATCTGCATCCACTAATTATGTAAAGGACTCTTAATTATAAATGTTTCTGCACAGATTCCTTTACTTATTGATTTTACCTTCTTCTGATATATTTCCTATATCGCCCCCTATGTACATTGTTACATTATTGGATGATTTAACTGAATGCACTTCTGAAGTGTTGCTTTGTAGCTGGGGTGCATAGGGGTTTAATAATTGTCTCTGGAATACCCCTTTAAGTCTGAAGATCACAGATTATCTTCCAGTCTGTATTATGCCCCCTCCTCCCTACACTCATGCTGTGGGCTGGGTCTGTATCACTATAATGATGGGCAGCTCTGGGTGATGTCACTGAATGTTTTGGCAGCCTCTGCACCTCTAAGCCTTAAAATAGTCGGCTTCCTCGCTATCACATAACAGCGGAGTCTGTGGCATTGTTCACATAGCTGACACAGAGCAGGATCGGGGATCCTCCGATTGTGGCTGCACACTTGTTACCCCACACAACAGATGGGAAAAGATACAAAGTAACAAGGAGGATGTGAGAGGTAAATACAATGAGATTCTGGATACATGCAACATAACTGGAGTCACTTGATCAGCACACCCCTCTCCTGAAATACTTTGTACTGCTGTGTCCCTGCTCCTCCACTATGTAACTCTCACCCTGTGACCTCCTCTATAAGATCAGCACACTGCTCTCCTGAAATACTCTGTACTGCTGGGACCCTGCTCCTCCCACTATGTAACTCTCACCCTGTGACCTCCTCTATAAGATCAGCACACTCTTCTCCTGAAATCCTCTGTGCTGCTGGGGACCCTGCTCCTCCCATGGTGTAATTCTCACCCTGCGACGACCTCTCCTATAAGATCAGCACACTCCTCTCCTGAAATACTCTGTACTGCTTTGGAGACACAAGTAACTTTCAGGGGGTGTATAGCTAAGATGAAGCGCTCTGCTGTTGTTATGACTACTGCTCTTAGGCTTCCCTCCTGCACCGCTGATCTCCGCTCCATCCGCTGCGTCCTCTCCTTATTCCCATGTGCTGCTCCACCCTGTCACCCTGCGTTTCCATATTATTGTACATACTCGAGTATAAGCCGAATTTTTCAGTACAGTTTTTGTGCTGAAAAAGCCCCCCTCGGCTTATACTCGAGTCAGCAAAAAAAAATAAAAAAAAAAATATTATTAATTTATTTATTTTTTTAGGAGGGGGGGGGGGGTCTATGGCCAGCCACAATATCAATGTATAGAATCTCCCATAAAATAGTGAAGAAAAAAAGAGGCTTTAAAAAAAATGAAACGATAAAAGTTGTAAATCCCTCCTTTCCCTAGAATACATATAAAAGTAGGAAATGACTGACACACATTATACACATTAGGTCTCCCTGTGTCTACTGAATATAGGGGATCTGCAGTGCTCCTGTTCCGTCAGGAAGGGGTTAATAGCAGCACTGCAGATACCCTATATTCAGCCAGACTGAATTCCACGTGGGGGATAAAAAAAACAGTCCTCAAACTCAGGGAAGGGGCAGACAGACAACCAAACACCCCCTCCCCTTCCCCAGCATCTACAGCACCCAAAAACTCTGACCATTTTAATTTTTGAAATTTTCCAGCAGCTGCTGCATTTCCCCCCCCTCGACTTATACTCGAGTCAATAAGTTTTCCCAGTTTTTTGTGGTAAAATTAGGGGCCTTGGCTTATATTCGGGTCGGCTTATACTCGAGTATATACGGTACTTAGATTAGTTTTATTTCTTTAGCACTGTGGCATTCTGGGAAGGTCTGTCCTGTCACAGAGGAGCAGAGGTCAAGTCTGGGGCCTTGAAAGAGATTTATTTCTAAATGTCCCCTTAACCCCTGCGTATACATAATGTAATAATAATAATAATAATAATACATATATAATAATAATAATTAATAATAATAATAATAATAATAAAGATACCTAATAATACATGTATAATAATAATAATAATAATAATAATACATATATAATAATAATAATAATAATTAATAATAATAATAATAAAGATACCTAATAATACATGTATAATAATAATAATAATAATAATAATAATAATAATAATAATACTATATACATAATGGTCCATAATAATACATATATAATAATAGAGATATATACCTAATAATACATATATAATAATAATACTACATACATAGTAGTACATATATAATATCATATAAAATATTACATATCTCATATAAAAAAAGCAAACAATAATAACATAATAATGTAATACCATATACATCATAATAATACATAACAACTTAGACTCGGTTGACGTCTGTGTTGGATTCGCTGTAGAACCTTCTTAAAGTTGGAGAGATAATATGTGCATTGAGGAGTTTTCTCTCTGCCTGTTTCAGTATAAAACCATTCTAAACCTGATGCGCCCCATTTTAGTCTATGGTGTCTGCTGGTGACCGCTTTCTAAGTGGACAGGGTCTTTGTGTATCAGGTCCCCATGTGGACCCGAACGACAGAGACCCAAGCGCTAGTGTAACCCTAGTGTAAAAGATGGGCTTTTGGAACTTTTTATTATTTGTTTAATTATCACATTTGTTTTGTACAATTTTCAACATTTTTTAGTATCTTTTTTTATTGAATTATAAGACTTTATTTTTTATTTTTCCTTTTTTTCTTTTCTAATAATCAGAATGATACAAAATAGTATTCAACCTTTCTTCCAGATTTTAGCTTTTCTTCATAACTAGTCAGATACAAGCTGGTCAGGTACTGGCAGTACCCAGCTCTTCCCAGTACCCCTGGTGGTGGTGGATACTGGGATAATAATGGCTGCCTTTTTACTGGCTAACTGTAAGCCCTCACTTAGTAATGGACACTCTGTCATTCAGAGAGTTGTCCATAACTAAGGTGATAATAAAGTTTTAAAAACATAAATACCTGTACAAATAAAACTCCCCACATATCCCTCTTTAACCATTTTATTAAATTAAAAGATCATTGATAGAGTCTAATGAACCTGAAGTTGTCCTGGGAAACTCCAAAACAAACAAAAAGGAGCACAAGACAAATCTACTTACTTAAAGCTTTCCTTAGTTACTTACAGCTTTCCTTAGTTGTCCTTGTTTGCAAATCGTGCAGGACGCTGTGGTGGCGACTTGTGTAGCTCCCATAGAGGTGAATGTCCGGTGACACTGCTCATGTAACTTTGTATCACCTGTATGGGAGGTTTGCAGTGAGATGTCATTTTTTGGCTAGGCCTGGTACTAGGTGTAGCTGATACCAGGACCATCTGAAAGGAGGTGCAGGGTTTGGGGGAGGATCAGTAATATCTTTTATTTGACTGTTGTGGTGAAACCTGATAAATTCTGACAACTGATGGATTCGGAGTTGAATATTGTGAAAAAGTCTGATGGTAAGTGATGTATTTATGTATCACTGAAGGCGATAGAGATAAACCTATACTTATAGAGAGAGACTTATAAGTGTTAGAATTAAAAAAACATGATGATGACATCACACAGGTCCTGCCCCACTTGTCTCCCCTCCTCCTTCCCTTTCTGCAATGGTCACATGATGACATCACACAGGTCCTGCACCACTTGTCTCCCCTCCTCCATCCATTTCTGTACTGGTCACCTGATGACATCACATAGGTCCTGCACCACTTGTCTCCCCTCCTCCATCCCTTGTTGCATTGGTCACCTGATGACATCACACAGGTCCTGCACCACTTGTCTCCCCTCCTCCATCCCTTGTTGCATTGGTCACCTGATGACATCACACAGGTCCTGCACCACTTGTCTCCCCTCCTCCATCCCTTGTTGCATTGGTCACCTGATGACATCACACAGGTCCTGCACCACTTGTCTCCCCTCCTCCATCCCTTGTTGCATTGGTCACCTGATGACATCACACAGGTCCTGCACCACTTGTCTCCCCTCCTCCATCCATTTCTGTACTGGTCACCTGATGACATCACACAGGTCCTGCACCACTTGTCTCCCCTCCTCCATCCCTTGTTGCATTGGTCACATGATGATGACATCACAGGGATTCTCTGCACTACTGAGATTTATTTCTTGGAGTTCTCAGTCCCGGCAATTCTTTATGTTGCTACAAAAAACTTTTCTCTTTGATACATTTTCCCATGTGAATTATAGTCATATATAATAATAACTTTTCTCCCACGGACTGGAGTAACGTGATTTTTTTTAATTACTTTTTTTTAAAGTAGTTGCAATTCATAAATATGCCCACATGCTGACTCCGCCCAGAAATATGGAAATACGCCAGGCTGGGCACAAGTGAAGCCAAAAGTGTAGGAGATGCTTCAGCAATAATAATTCTTCAAATAGAAAAAAATTACACATCACGTAGTTTATGCAGGTTGGGACTACAATGGCAAAACTGCCCAAAGATTGTGAGATAGACAGAAGGGAGGAGCCTACGTAAGGGGGAGGAACCTCAAAAATGAAATTCACTAAGGGGAAAGGAGCCTCAATAGGGGGAGGAGCCTCAATAGGGAAGAGGAGCCTCAATAAGGAGGTGGAGCCTCAGTAGGTAAACGGAGAGTTAATAAGGGGGAGGAGCCTAAATAAGGGGGAGGAGCATCAATAGGGGAAAGGAGTCTCAATAAGGGAAGGAGCTTCAATAGAAGAAAATAGGCTTAATAGTGGGAAGGAGTCTCACTCAGGAAAGGGGGAGGAACCTTGTCATGCTGGAACACCAGGCGGCGTCTTACTCACCTCACGTCTGAGATCCATCAATGTTCCGTTCAGTTTCTGAGACTTTATACAACAATGTCGGCCGAGTTATCGCTTCTTCATTGGCCTCAGCAGACGATTGACCCGACAGAACTAACCAGACCCAAGCAAGACGACCATCAGACGCGTAGAAGTCGCCGCCTCAAGACGATTGTGATTATTAGTTTCTTTTTTGTAACTCGAGGAAACATTGTTGCCGCTAATTACACGGGCGACATGCAAATTTCAATTTTTTTTTTTCTGGGCGTCCCCAACCAGTAGTTTGAGAAGTCACCCCCCCCCCCCCCCTTCTGCCGCCGCCGTCCTGCTAGACATTGTTCCAAGTCTTATTTATTTATGAAGTCTGAAGGTTAGCGCCTACCTGCTGAGATTAATTAGCCGCGTTCTTTGTGGCCGGCGCAGCGCTGTCTGATTAAACGCACACATCTATTTTACGGCTTTTCATGCTCCCTTTCACACGATTTCTGCTCCGCTGATTAATATTGAAGCTGTACGTTTTCATTTACAGTGATTTTGTTTTAAATTTATATTTGTCTACCTCCTCGCCTTTCGTATGCAAATAGGCGTGATAACTTTCGCACGAGCCTTGGTGGAGCTGAGAGGAGAGATTTTCACCCCTGCTGTCAACCCCACTGCTAGTGAAAGTGACTCCGGCATGTGTATGCACAACTTCAATATTTTAACAGACCCCACCTCATTATTTATTGTCATCCCCCCCCTTTAAGCTGACATTTAACCCTTTCCCACCCCCTTAAGCCGGAGACGCGGTGCCGACCTGGGTCTCCCGAGCGCCCGCTACCCCGAGGTTCTCCGTTCAAGGGCACTTTGTCGATGGTGATCATTGATCTATCTGCTTGGAAACAGATAAATAGTATGTTAATGAGCCAGGCAAATATCAGGGCGTCTCTGGAACGTGCGCGCCTCTATTATTGTCGGCTGAATACTAATTCTAAATTCTTTTTGATTTTTTTTTTTTCAGGCAGTTTTATTATTTATTTATTTTTACAGATGCTCCGGAACAAATCGCTGCTTTGTATTTCGCACACTGGATTGTGTTATATTCCGATACTGTACAGATTCCATCACGTGTCCCGAGCGACAAGTTATTCAAATCGTCAAATCCAACATTCAATGCTCCAGAAAGTCGGAGAATCCTGCAATTGTTTGTAGATTGCAGTGTGCACAATGCCAGGCGGCAGCTGGAGTGGGGTAAAGCCTCCAATGCTGGATTACGGAGGGTTGTATCAGCTGTCAATTCTGTAGCAATTCACAATATGGAAAGTTCTTGTGTGACGTAAATATCCCGTAAGGCGCAGAGATGTCCGACTGCTGCATCTTCTTCACGTCAGGCTGTGTATTAAGACAGGCGTACGATATACCAGTCTTACAAAATTGGTGCTTTTGAAAAATGCATCAGATTAATTCCCCTGCAAAGTCGCTAAAAAGAAACAAAAACACAGAACAAATGCCAAGTACCGCGCAAAGCCGAACATATTTATTAGAACTCGCCCCAAACCCCTGGTATTTTTGTGTTTTCCCTTTTGGTTTGGGGTTTTGTCCTCATAATGCAATTAATAGGAATATAAACCTAATAATAAGAGACCCCAGACCCGGCATGTCAGGAAATGTGAAAAAATTCCAAGGTAATTCAATGTAGATGGAGCAATTCAGATTCTAATACTGAACAACCTGCAATGTGTGGACGCTGCGATTATTGTGCAAAAAAAAAAAAGTGCAACAAAAATCAGGACATTTGTAGACAACAAGGTAAAATATTTGGGTCCGGATTGTCTAGACCGGACACATTGTACCAAAGCCTCAGCTGTGACATATCTTAGGTTCTGATGGTTTCATTCATTGACTGGAATCGAAGCCCCGAATGTGTCAGAAACTTGCAGCTATATTCCTAGAAGACTGGACTGTCCCTTTAAGGAATATTTCCCCCCCCGGCTGTGTAATATAAGGGATATTACTAGTCACCTTGGAGCATGACATTCCTGCATGGATTATATAGATTACCGCCCGGCTGCCGAGATGTTAATAGATAATGGAAGTTTTGGCCTTGAGACAATGTTTCTTTTCTGTAACTTCCAACACTTATCCCTAATATTCTCTCGCTATAGACATCCGCACTCGTACGTATAGTTGTATAGTAAGGCGACCACCAAGTGTTTTTGAAGAGGGCGCCATCGCCTTGTTTGGGTCAAGGTTAGGCCCCTATAGAAAGCGCCTTTGGCAGAGCGGAGCTAATAGATATTCTGTGCATACAGTACAAGGTTGAGCCCATGAAATATACATATGAATACAATGCGCTCTTCAGCACGCCATACATTGCCTCCTCGCTCTGAGTGTGACAGGTATTTGTGAGAATATGGTGTAAATCAGGTGCTATTCTGCTCAGTGTAAGTTCAAGTGCATCTTCAGCCGCTGTGGGGGCCATTGTTTTAGCCGCACTTTATAGTCCCAAGGCCCTTCCTTTTTATGTTGCAAATACAAAGCAGAAAAAGTTTCTATGCACCAACACTCTAGACCCCACAGCAGCCAGGGACAAGAGCTCGGAGGAGCGGGGTCTGACGTCCCCCTGCCGCACATCACACACTGAACCTCCTCTGCAGGCAGGGGGGCAGCATTGTTCTTTAGAAGTTGCAAGGACTCCTTGAGATAATGTATGACAAGGAGGGAGGGGTGCAAAGGGTCCAGCGTGCAAAGCACAACTGATAGAGAGCGTACGAAATGGTGTGGATGTGCCTGGAGGTGTGTGCACAGGCCTCTGTGTATATGTATGTGAGAATATATATATATATATATATATATATATATATATATATATATATATATATATATGTGTGTGTGTGTGCACAGGCCTCTGTGTATATGTATGTGACAGTATATATATATATATATATATATATATGTGTGTGTGCACAGGCCTCTGTGTATATGTATGTCCATACATCTATCAAGGGACCTATGTGAGTGTGTTAGGATATATACCTGTATGCACAAGGACCTGTGTGACTGTGTTAGGATATACGTCTGCATGCACAAGGTGTGTGACTGTGTTAGGATGTATACCTGTGTGAGTGTGCAGGGATATACACCTGGTTGCACAAGGACCTACATGAATGCTCTCAAATATATATCTGCCTGTAAAATCATCTGTGTAATTTTCTACACCTGCATGCACAAGGCCCTGTATACATGTATATGCATAATGTGAGTGTGGATTTGGGATGCAGAAATGTGCACAAGTGTGAGAATCTGTGTGTGTATTTCCATATCTAGCATGGGTTTAGATGTTTATGAGTGTGTCAGTGTGTATATATGTATATTGGTAGGGAAGTATACAGGCTGGCGACAGTGTTCATGTATCAGTCAGTGTGTTGGTGAGTGCACAAGCATCTGTGAATGCATTTCTGAGTGTGTGTTTGTGAGTGTACAGATGTGTGTGTGTGAAATTTCCCCAATGTGGGACTATTAAAGGATTATCTTACGTACAGGTGTCATGCCTTGACTGTGGAAAACAACTTGTGTGGTACTAGTCCCAAAGAAACCCAACCCGATGGGCTACAATGACTACCGACCTGTAGCACTGACATCCCACCTGATGAAGGTCCTAGAGAGACTGGTCCTGACACACCTACGCCCCCTAGTGAGCTCCGCTCTGGACCCCCTCCAGTTTGCCTCTCGGCCGGGCATTGGGGTAGATGATGCCATCATCCACCTTCTTCACAGAGCTCTCTCTCACCTGGAGAAACCCGGGAACACTGTGAGAA
Source organism: Leptodactylus fuscus (assembly GCF_031893055.1). Classification (NCBI taxonomy): domain Eukaryota; kingdom Metazoa; phylum Chordata; class Amphibia; order Anura; family Leptodactylidae; genus Leptodactylus; species Leptodactylus fuscus. The sequence continues at coordinate 1,969,375 of NC_134274.1, read as the reverse complement.
TAATGTTCTGTGATTTCTCCGGAGCTTTTACCACCATCAGCCAGGACTACTGAGGGAGAAGCTGAACCTTGGTGGAGGGACCATCACCGGTCCTACTGGATCCTAGACTACCTGACACCCCGCCCTCAGTATGTGAGAGCCCAGGACTGTGTGTCTGACACTGTGATCTGTAGTACGGGGGCACCACAAGCTCCAGCTCTCGCCCCTGCTCACACTGTACACTGCTGACTTCAGGCACAACTCCTCCAGCTGTTACTTACAGAAGTCCTCCGATGACTCTGCTATAGTCGGCCTTATCACTGATGGCGACGATAGGGAATACAGAGACTTATACCGGGACTGTGTGGACTGGTGTCAGCAGAACCAGCTCAGGATTAATGCTGGGAAGACCAAGGAGATGGTGGTGGACTCTAGTAAGCGGAGAGGTGCTCCGACCCCGGTGGAGATTCAAAGGACGTATTGAGATAGTCAGGACCTATAAGTATCTGGGCGTGCTCCTCAATAATAAACTAGACTGGGCTGATCACCTGGAGGCGCTGCACAGAAAGGGCCACAGCAGACTCTACCTGCTCAGGAGGCCGAGGGCCTTCGGAGTACAGGGGCCACTTCTTAGGGCCGGGGGTCCAGGGGATACTTCTTAGGGCCGGGGGTCCAGGGGACACTTCTTAGGGCCTTCTTCAACTCTGTGGTTGCCTCAGCCATCTTCTTTGCAGTGGCCTGCTGGGGAAGCAGTATATCAACCAGGGACAGAAATAGACTTGACAGGCTGATCAGGAGGGCCGGCTCTGTCCTGGGGAGTCCCCCGCACCCAGTACAGGTGGTGGGTGACAGAAGGATACTGTCTGTGGTGACCTCCATGCGGGAGAACAAATCCCACCCCATGTATGGGACCCTGATGGGACTTGGCAGCACTGTCAGTGACCGTCTGCTTCACCCCAAGTGTGAGAAGGGGCTATCGCAAGTCCTTCCTTCCAACCGCGACCAGGCTGTATAATCTACATCAGACCAAGCGCAGACACTCCGCACAGAGAACTAATGACTATGACCCTGACGTCTTCCTTCTTTCTCTTCCGTTCCTTAGCTGCTATGGACTCCTAGTATATCTTCTCTCCTCAGCATATGTGTGTCCTGTAATATATTCCTTTGTATTATCCTGTATCTGTATTACTAGGCTGCTGTAACATACTGAGTATCCGCACTGCGGGACTATTACAGGATTATCTTATCTTATCCTATGTACTAATATTGGTTATATCTGTGTCAGACAGCACACACGTGTGAGTTATTGTGTTCACTCATTGCTATGTATTAGCTCATATGTCAGTGTGTATGTACACGTGTCAGCCAGTGGGTAAGTGCGGGGAGGTTATTATGGCCAGGACATAGTGTGCCGCTCTTATTACTGAGAGCGCTGGTGGCAGAAGGTTCGGCCTCCTAATAATTCTGGCACACCAAGGGCCGTCCCGTGTGCCAGACATGAAGTCTTTGCCGTATCAGGGACTGGTGTAATTTCAGGTGTGATTCTCGCCAGTTCTCTAGTGTGTGTCATAGTAAATAATAAAGTGACATGAGAAGACAGAGGATTGAGATAGTGGTTTGCACGTGTAAATTGCGTGTATACATGTCAGATATGTCAGTGGACACGAGTAAATGTTTCCATGAGTCAGTCTGTTTGTACATGTATCTGTATGTTCCATCAGAAGTGTCTGTACATAGATGTGTAGCCGTGTGCACGTGTTAGTGACCGTGTATATTTGTTGGTGTGCACATATATTACTGAATGTGTTACTATATTGGTGTATATGGAAGTACATAAGTGTCCTTGTGTACATGAATCACTGTGTACATATGTCCCATGTACACTACATTGGTGAGTGTGTTCTCTGTGCTGTATGTACATGTTTAACATATTGTATATGTGAATGTGCACAAGTGTATGTGAGTGTGTAGATGTGTCAGTGAATGTGACAGCATTTAGTATGTACATGTGTTGGTGATTGCACTCATGCGGTCAGTGTGTACATGTGTCAGTGACTGTACATGTGTGGATGAGTATATGTATGTATTGGTGACTGTATACATATGTCACTGAGTGTGTGTTTTTGGTGAGCAAACACATGGTCCTGTGTGTCTACATATGTCCCATAGGCTTGTGATTGTTTTCTGATGATTGTGTACATGTGACATTATGTGTGTACATGTCTTTAGTGTGTACTTGTGTCCCAGATCATTCGCATGTGTTGGTGAATGTGTACATGAATCTCTGGGCTATATGTTGGTAAGTATGTACATGTGTGTAGGTAAGTGATATGAGTAAGTATGTTGATATGAGTATAAAAGTGTGTCAGTCACTGTGTGGGGAGTGTACATGCGTATAGTGTGTGAGTGTGTAAATGTGTTGATGAGTGTATACAAGTGTAGGTGAGAGTTCAAATGCATTTTAGTGTTTGCATTCATTGTCCTCCACATAATGTTTACATGTATGTCCATGTCTCATAGTACACGCATATGTTAGTAAGTGTGTACAGCTGTCAGTAGGTTGATGTTTGCGTGTATTGCTGTGCACCTGCTTCCTAAGTCTGCATATTTGTTGCTGATTGTGAAAATGTGTAAATGGTTTTTTGTATCGGTGAGTGTGTACATATGTCACTGAGTGTGTGTGTTGGTGAATATGTACATATGTGTATCCCTGGCTGTGTACATATCTTTGTGAGTGCACATTGTATGTTGGTGTGTAACATGTGACAGTATGTATGGACTTGTGTCAGTGAGAATTTCCTGTATGTACAGGTCCCTGAGTGTGCACATTTGTCAGTGTGTGTTGATGAGTGTGTACTTGTGTCAGTAAGTGTGTACATGCAGATGTATAAGCATATCCCTAAACAATCACGTGTTGTTAAGTATTTGTATTGGTGATTGTGGACATATAGCAGTGTATGGACATATGTGTGTACATGTATCAGTAAGTGTGCATAAGTCAGTAAATGTATGTAGGTGTGGGAGACTGTACAAGAGTCATTAATTGTGTATATATGTGGATGTGTTTGTGTCTCTGAGCATGGACATGTGTCATTGAGTATGTTCATGTTAGTGAGTGTTCACATACTGTATACCCCTGTCAGTTCGTCAGGGACATGATATTGAGTATGTACATGTTTCAGTGAGTGCATATACATGTCCTAAACATGCACATGTGTTGGTGAGTGTGTACATGTGTCAAAAAGTGTGTTAGTATTTACATGTGTCTCTTGGTATGCACATGTCAATCAGTGTGTACGTGTCCCTGAGCATGCCCATTTGTTGAGGAGTGCTTATATGTTCAGACATTGTTGAGTAAGTATATGTGTCAATGTGGGGGTGAGTGTGAATGAGCGTGTTGGTGAGTACGTGTGTCCCTAAGTGTGTACGTTTGTCCCTTAGTACATTACATGCTTCATGTGTTGATGAGTGTGTAAATGTGTCCCTGAGTATGTACATGTGTCAATGAGTGTGTAAGTGTGTTGGAGAGTTGGTACATGTCTCCCTCAGTATGCACATGTATCAACAAGTGTGTAAATATGTCCCTTAGTGTGTGTCCATGCATTAGTGTGTGTGTATATGTGTCCAAGAACATGCACATGTGTTGGTGAGTTTGTACATGTGTCCCTCAATGTGCACATATGTCAATGAGTGTGTACATATGTCCTTTAGTGTGTATATGTGTCCCTGAGCTTGCACATGTGTGTGTGTCCATGTGTCCCTTAGTGTGTATATGTGTCCCTGAGATATGTGTCCCTGAGCTTGCACATGTGTGTGTGAGTGTGTCCATGTGTCCCTTAGTGTGTATATGTGTCCCTGAGCTTGCACATGTGTGTGTGTGTGTCCCTTAGTGTGTACATGTGTCCCTGAGCCTGCACATGTGTGTGTGTGAGTGTGTCCCTTAGTGTGTCCATGTGTCCCTGAGCTTGCACATGTGTGTGTGAGTGTGTCCCTTAGTGTGTACATGTGTCCCTGAGCTTGCACATGTGTGTGTGAGTGTGTCCCTTAGTGTGTACATGTGTCCCTGAGCCTGCACATGTGTGTGTGTGTCCCTTAGTGTGTATAGGTGTCCCTGAGCTTGCACATGTGTGTGAGTGTGTCCCTTAGTGTGTACATGTGTCCCTGAGCTTGCACATGTGTGTGTGATTGTGTCCCTTAGTGTGTCCATGTGTCCCTGAGCTTGCACATGTGTGTGTGAGTGTGTCCCTTAGTGTGTCCATGTGTCCCTGAGCTTGCACATGTGTGTGTGAGTGTGTCCCTTAGTGTGTATATGTGTCCCTGAGCTTGCACATGTGTGTGTGAGTGTGTCCCTTAGTGTGTATATGTGTCCCTGAGCTTGCACATGTGTGTGTGAGTGTGTCCCTTAGTGTGTACATGTGTCCCTGAGCTTGCACATGTGTGTGAGTGTGTCCCTTAGTGTGTCCATGTGTCCCTGAGCTTGCACATGTGTGTGAGTGCGTCCCTTAGTGTGTCCATGTGTCCCTGAGCTTGCACATGTGTGTGTGAGTGCGTCCCTTAGTGTGTCCATGTGTCCCTGAGCTTGCACATGTGTGTGTGAGTGCGTCCCTTAGTTTGTCCATGTGTCCCTGAGCCTGCACATGTGTGTGAGTGCGTCCCTTAGTTTGTCCATGTGTCCCTGAGCTTGCACATGTGTGTGTGAGTGTGTCCCTTAGTGTGTCCGTGTGTCCCTTAGTGTGTCCATGTGTCCCTGAGCCTGCACATGTGTGTGTGTGTCCCTTAGTGTGTATATGTGTCCCTGAGCTTGCACATTTGTGTGTGAGTGTGTCCCTTAGTGTGTCCATGTGTCCCTGAGCTTGCACATGTGTGTGAGTGCGTCCCTTAGTGTGTCCATGTGTCCCTGAGCTTGCACATGTGTGTGTGAGTGCATCCCTTAGTGTGTCCATGTGTCCCTGAGCTTGCACATGTGTGTGTGAGTGCGTCCCTTAGTTTGTCCATGTGTCCCTGAGCCTGCACATGTGTGTGAGTGCGTCCCTTAGTTTGTCCATGTGTCCCTGAGCTTGCACATGTGTGTGTGAGTGTGTCCCTTAGTGTGTCCGTGTGTCCCTTAGTGTGTCCATGTGTCCCTGAGCCTGCACATGTGTGTGTGTGTCCCTTAGTGTGTATATGTGTCCCTGAGCTTGCACATTTGTGTGTGAGTGTGTCCCTTAGTGTGTATATGTGTCGCTGAGCTTGCACATGTGTGTGTGAGTGCGTCCCTTAGTGTGTCCATGTGTCCCTGAGCTTGCACATTTGTGTGTGAGTGTGTCCCTTAGTGTGTATATGTGTCCCTGAGCTTGCACATTTGTGTGTGAGTGTGTCCCTTAGTGTGTATATGTGTCCCTGAGCTTGCACATGTGTGTGTGAGTGTGTCCCTTAGTGTGTATATGTGTCCCTGAGCTTGCACATGTGTGTGTGAGAGTGCGTCCCTTAGTGTGTCCATGTGTCCCTGAGCTTGCACATGTGTGTGTGAGTGTGTCCATGTGTCAGGCTGCCTGTGAGTGCCAGTTGCTGTCAGTCTTCCTGCTTTCAGGCTCCAGCCCACAGTCTGAACACTTCCCTGCGCCTCCCTCCTGCCCTCCTCTTCCGACTTCAGCACTTTAGTTTAGTGAATCTCTTCTCCTTCTTCTTCTCCTTCTCCTCGTCCTTTGCCTCAGTGCTGGCCCCCTGTGCCCGGGTCACTGCCCTCCTGTGCCCGGCTCTTGTGTTGCACATGGACCCTCAGACTTGGGCTCTTCTCTCACTTGTTGTTTGGTGACATTTATGAAGCGGCAGAGACGTCACCGCCCCCCCCCCCCCCCCATGTGATGAAAGTTTTGTGCTCCCCCCCAGTGTGTGACTAATCCCCCCCCCCGCCCCCCTGTGCAGTGTCCCCCCCTGTGGTGTGTGGGGTCGCCCCTGTGCAGTGTCCCCCCCTGTGCAGCAGCCCCCCCCCCCTCCTCTGCAGCGCCCCCTCCTCTCCTCAGCTCCCCCCTCCTCCCTCCCTCTCTCCTCCTGTCAATCACAGCCGCCTTTGAACTGGATTCCTTCCAGTCGTAACTTCCACTGACTCAATCCGGGCGAGCTCCTGTATCCGGGGCTCCGTGCACACGCTGCGGCTCGGGGGGTGCCCCGGCGATTTTGGGGGGCTCAGTCCGGACTCCGGCGCTTTGACTCCTCTTCAGCTTCTTTTATTTGTGGAGAGAAGGGGGAGGGGGGCAGCAGAGACTCCGGAGACTCCCCCACCCCCAGCTCCACAAAGCCAGGGACCCGGCACAGGCAGCGGCAGCAGCACCCCGGGGCCCCCCGCCTCCCCCTCCCTCACCCCCAAATCCTCCCCCTCCCTCCACAGCCGCCTTGTCGGCAGAGAGCGGGGTGTGTGGCCGGAGCTCCGAGCACGGGAAGACGCACAAACTTTTTTGGGGGGCGCAGAGTCCGCGTTACCGCAGCCGCTTCTTCGTCTCTTCTGGTGGTTGCGGCAGTCGGAGCGGTAATCATGCCGCAGCTGAACGGCGGAGGAGGGGACGATCTGGGGGCCAACGACGAGATGATCTCCTTCAAAGACGAAGGGGAACAGGAGGAGAAGATCTCCGACAACTCCTCGGCCGAAAGAGATCTGGCCGATGTCAAGTCGTCGCTCGTGAACGAGACCGAGACCCATCAGAACAGCTCGTCCGACTCGGAGGTGAGCGACCGGGACAGGGGTCTGGGGGCCGCAGGGTGGGGGGCAACTGGGGGAGGGGGAGATGGGGGGCAGCGGGGCCGAAATCAACATCACACTTGTCCCTGGAAAGGGAACCCCAAAAATATCTCCTAGAGAAGGAGAAGAAGAGATAATAAGAAATAGTAACAAGAAGTATAATAATAATAATAATAATAATAATAATAATAATATTACACTTAGTAAAGTAACAATATAAATAGTAACAAGAATTATAATCATAACAAATATAATAAGAAATATAATAAGAATTCTATTACCGACAATCACAGAATAGAAATAATAACAAAGTAACAACAATAATAATAATATTACACTTAGCAACTCTGCGCTCTGTGTGTATACATTGTGTCTTCTGTCTCTGTCATATACCTGTGTCTTATCAGTATATACCGTGTGTTCAGGTGTTTGTGTATTTTGTGTAGGTGTTCCCTGTACATGCTGTGTATATACTGTCTGTACATACTGTGTATATACTGTTTGGTGTCTTACTATATACTATGTGCATATGTTTTTTGCAGATAGTGTATATATTCTGTATACCTGTCTTGTGTATATAGTCTGTGTATAGTGTGTATATAGTGTGTACACGATCCTAGTGTGAGGTTTATTATTATTAGACACTTTCTGTTGCTCACATGAATATTTATTATTATTATTATTATTATTATTATTATCTGTCACTATATATATATATATATATATATATATATATATATATATATATAAAATCTGATCTGATATATTTTTTGCCCAGGTCTATTACAGTATATATTATTTTGTGTCTATCATTGACACCGCACACCTTGCTATATACCTGCTCTGTACACTGCTATATACCCTCCACACAGCTGATATTATTTACTTCTGTATTATAGATGTTACAGTATGACAGTATATAACATTATATGATATCAGTCTATAATACACTTTGTACAACCACAGTGTATATTACAGTTTATAGACAATTGTGTATAATATTAAGAACACCCAGTGCAGTATATAATCTATATATATTACAGTATGTATCCCATTATATAGCTATAATCTTACAGTATATAATGTAACAGTCTCCTTATCATCTGTTGCTGCAGTGATGTTACTGGAATAGAGGAGATTATTTATAGGATTATATTCTGTATATATATATATATATATGGGTGTATCTTCTGTATATATAATATACAGTATATATAATATATATTATATATATTACTATTACTCTGTGTGGTCATTATGCTAAATAACTTGGTATTGTGTCTATATATATATATATATATATATATATATATATATATATATATATATATATATAGGCTTTGTACATCATATACAGGTGTGTTTTGCTATACAGTATGTTCTGTACATGTGTATTCTGTATAGTATGTGTATATATGAATTGTATATAATATGCAGTGTGCTGTGCACATTATATATGTGTATACTCTGTGTACATATGTCCTGTACATTATAGACAATCTTGTATATCATGCACAGGTGTTATGTGAGTGTTCTGCACACTATATACCTGTGTATTATATACCTGTGTATATGTGTCCTGTACATTATATACAATCTGCTATACATTATATACAGGTGTGTCCTGTATATTCAGGTGATATAGGTGTATTATGTATATATGTGTCCTGTACATTATATACATTCTGCTATACATTATATACAGGAGTGTCTTGTACATTCTATCCAGGTGTTATTATACCCGTGTATATGACTTGTCCTATTACACAGTATATAGGTGTGTTGCTGTATATGATATATAGTGTCTGGAGGTCTTGGCCTCCGGGTGATGATGATGATGATGATGATGGTCCTTGTTGTCCTCAGGCGGAGCGGCGGCCGGCACCCAGACCCGAGAGCTTCCGGGACAAGAGCCGGGACAGCCTGGAGGAAGGTGGGTGAGCCTGGCAGGTCGGGGCCCCGGGTCAGTGCGGCGGGTCGGGGCCCCCGGGGCCGCCTGTTAACCCCTTGGTGACTCGGGCTGGGGGGGGGGGATTGGTCTCCGGAGTTAATGAAACTTTCTTTGCTTTTCTTGTTGCAGCCGGGAAGAGGCAGGAGGGGGGCGGAGGAGGCCTGTTCAAGAGCCCGGCGTACCCCGGGTACCCCTTCATCATGATCCCGGACCTGAGCAGCCCCTACCTGCCCAACGGCTCCCTGTCCCCCACCGCGCGCACGGTAAGTCCCCCTCCCCCGCACATTGTATCCGGTGCAGGTTCCATCCGCTCCGCTGCCGATACAATGTAGCAGCGCCGGACCAGTGCCCGATATCCTGTATTCTGGGCTGTATCTGCTGAATCTTTGTATCGTCACCTTCTATATTATCACTATGACACGATGGGATGAAGCTTCTGCTCTCTGTATATATACATCTATATACCTTCTCTGGGACCTTTATACTTCTTGTGCTGACCTGATATCTCTGCTGTGGCCCTGATATTACATCTTATTTATCTGATATATATATATATATATATATATATATATATATATATATATATATATATATATATACTGTATAGTCCTATTCTCACTTCTATAACACCAGCCTGTACTGTATTACACCCTTGAGACTTTGCATTGGCTTTTTATATTCTGTGATGACCCTTATACTTTCTATAATGTCCTGTCTGTATTCTGGAGTGTCCCTTATAGTCTCTGTGTTGCCCCTTCTATACACTTTAATGCCACTTGTTTCCTATGAGGACTGTTATACTCTTTAATAGCCCCTCTATAGCCTTCTATTCTCTCTGATGACCCTTATACACTGGGATGCCTCCTTCTGTTATGTCTCATCTACAATCTAAGATACCCCTTTCATATAATATTATGCCCCTTTTATGTTTCATGATGCCCCTTCCTCTCTGATGCCCCTGTATATGCTGTACCGGCCTCCTCGTCCCTGTATTGCCCTTGTTGCCCCCTCTGATGCCCCTGTATATACTGTTCTGGCCTCCTCCACCCTGTTTTGCCCCCATCCCCCCCTCTGATGCCCCTGTATATGCTGTTCTGGCCTCCTCGTCCTTGCATTGCCCCTGTGCCCCTCTCTGATGCCCCTCTATATGCTGTTTTGGCCTCCTCCACCCTGTATTGCCCCTGTTTCCCTCTCTGATGCCCCTGTATATGCTGTTCTGGCCTCCTCGTCCCTGTATTTCCCCTGTTTCCCTCTCTGATGCCCCTGTATATACTGTTCTGGCCTCCTCCACCCTGTATTGCCCTTGTTGCCCCCTCTGATGCCCCTGTATATACTGTTCTGGCCTCCTCCACCCTGTTTTGCCCCCATCCCCCCCTCTGATGCCCCTGTATATGCTGTTCTGGCCTCCTCCACCCTGTATTGCCCTCGTTCCCCTCTCTGATGCCCCTGTATATTCTGTTCTGGCCTCCTCCACCCTGTATTGCCCTTGTTGCCCTCTCTGATGCCCCTGTATATGCTGTTCTGGCCTCCTAGTCCCTGTATTGCCCTTGTTGCCCTCTCTGATGCCCCTGTATATGCTGTTCTGGCCTCCTAGTCCCTGTATTGCCCCTGTTTCCCTCTCTGATGCCCCTGTATATTCTGTTCTGGCCTCCTCCACCCTGTATTGCCCCCGTTCCCCTCTCTGATGCCCCTGTATATTCTGTTCTGGCCTCCTCCACCCTGTATTGCCCTCGTTCCCCTCTCTGATGCCCCTGTATATGCTGTTCTGGCCTCCTCCACCCTGTATTGCCCCCGTCCCCCCCCTCTGATGCCCCTGTATATGCTGTTCTGGCCTCCTAGTCCCTGTATTGCCCCCGTTCCCCTCTCTGATGCCCCCGCTATAATCTGTGATTTCATGTCTCTCCTCTTCCTTCTGGAGCTGCCATTGGTTTGTGCACTTTTTGTTCTGCTTTCCGCCTCACTGATCTGAGTGACAACTTTTGCTTTCTCTATGTCAGGACACTTTCAGTTCAGTTATGGCCTGTGAGAAGGGAATAGACGTGCGAGCGCTTGTAGTGCTGATGTGTCATGTAGGATTTCTGGGGGGCGCTCCCCCACCCCAACTAAGACTCATACTCTGGTTCAAAGTAAATGAGACAAGATGTCCGAGGGTCTGTGTGTCTGAATGGGATGTGAGGGGCTGCCCCGGCCCATGCTCTGTATACAGGGAATATACTGGACGTGATGACTACCAGCTGATTGTGTCAGTATATATATATGTATGGCAAGCTCAGACTGCTGTATTATATATGTATATGGGGTGAGAGCAGGACAGTCTAGATGTCTGTCATATTATATATCATGTATAGTGCAATGATCTATCTCATATAAATATCATATGATTAGATAGATGTACATCAATAGATAGATATGAAGTAGATAGATATATGGAAAGATAGATAGATAGATAGATAGATAGATAGATAGATAGATAGATAGATAGATAGGAGATAGATAGATAGATAGATAGATAGATGATAGATAGATAGATGATAGATAGATAGATAGATAGATAGATAGATAGATAGATAGATAGATAGGAGATAGATGTATAGATAAATAGGAGATAGATAGATAGATAGGAGATAGATAGATAGATAGATAGATAGATAGATAGGAGATAGATAGATAGATAGATAGATAGATAGATAGATAGATGATAGATAGATAGATAGGAGATAGATGTATAGATAGATAGATAGGAGATAGATAGATAGGAGATAGATGTATAGATAGATAGATAGATAGATAGGTAGGAGATAGATAGATAGATAGGTAGGAGATAGATAGATAGATAATAGGTGATTAGATATATGATCAGATATTGGCTAATGATATAACTAGATCTGCTGTAGATATTGTATTATTTGCGCAGTGTTGATCGCCGGGTCCTGTCTTGAGTCTCTTGCCTGTCGGTCCGGTATGTGATGACCCTGAGATGTGTCCGGAAGGTTCCTGGAGTCGCTCTGACCTGCATTTGCTTCTCTCCTGGGATCTGGCAGGGCCCTCAGCGCTTATTGACTTGAGATGCTGCAGATACTTCTATATGTGCAGTCACAAGCTGAGTATCCGGGACTGGTGTCAGTGTACGCACCCGGTGCTGGATATATATATATATATATATATATATACATGTGTGTGTGTGTCATCGCTCCTACATGTGCAGCATCAGATATTCTGGATCTTCAGATTTTCTCTCTTGTCGTCTTGTTGTATTTTAATATTTTATTGTTTTTCTTAATATTTATCTGAGATTTGGATTTTTTTGTTGTGATTATATTTTTCTTGTGTTTTTGGAAATTGTCTGTGATGGAATTTCATGTGTCTCATGTCTGGTGTAGCACAGATACGTCCTATATACTGTGTGTCGGGGTCCTTCTGTGTTACATTGTATCGAGTTGCTCCCTAGTTTTCACATCTTTGTTGCACTGACAGGTCTTTTAATTCTGCACAAATGATCATTTCTTCCAAAAATATTGATACTTTTATTCGCAAAATGGGAAATGATTGAATTTTGTCCGGACACCTCCCATGAATAATCCATGATATAAGAATATTCTGCTCAATCCTCAGAGATGGGAAGTGTTGTCCAGCGTTCCGGCATGGGGAGGGGGCGATGGCTGGGGGTGACGGGGATTGTATCGGCCTCTCATGGTTATTGATCAGTGTGTATTTGTTACATTGTATCTGATGTGTAAATCTGGAGCTTCTTGTGACTGTGGCTTTTCCTCCAGTCTGGGTGAGGGCACAGCGTTCCAGGATGTTGTTTCGAGTCTGGAGAGATATTTTTATTGTTGGTTTTTTCCCCCAAAATGTTTTTTTTTTTTTTTTTTAAGTAAGAAATAGCAGAAGGTTTGTGGTTGGCTTGTGGTCGCACCCTTGTGACAGTTCAGCTCTGAAGGGGTTAAGCCACTTGCGGTTTCGCTCTCAGACCTCCATGGGAAGGGAACCATTTAACCCATTAGCCTCAGGGCGTCTCTCGCTGTAAAGTGTTTCTTAAACACTTCTAAATGTCTGTGACCCCCCCTGTCCCCCCCCCCATCCCTGGGTTTCCTAATGTAACGTGACATTACTATAATTACACAGATCATTACATAGTAAATGGGCAGCAATCTTACATCTATCAGGGCTAATAGAGCAGGTGCCCCGTGGCCGGCCTGGCATCCAGGGGGTAAGGTGGCATCTCAGGGCACAGAGGCAAACCTAAAGAAGAGTCACGACCCCGAGACAACACCAGACCCCCTGCAGATACCCAGCATTGTGCGGCGGATATACAGATATACAGGCCTCCAGTGTAGTAGTGTGACTGAGGGAAGGGACACGTACAGCCCTAAGAATAATCCCATACAATCCAGAATCCGAACCGTGTCCATTGTCCTCCCTCTGCTCCATGTCCTACTTGTCAGAGCTTCAAAGTTCTATCTATCTATCTATCTATCTATCTATCTATCTATCTATCTATCTATCTATCTATCTATCTCCTATCTATCTATCATCTATCTATCTATCTATCTATCTATCTATCTATCTATCTCCTATCTATCTATCTATCTATCTATCTATCTATCTATCTATCTCCTATCTATTTATCTCCTATCTATCTCCTATCTATCTATCTCCTATCTATCTATCTCTCTATCTATCTATCATCTATCTATCTATCTATCTATCTATCTATCTATCATCTATCTATCTATCTATCTATCTATCTATCTATCTATCTATCATCTATCTATCTATCTATCTATCTTCTATCTATCTATCTATCTATCTCCTATCTATCTATCTATCTATCTATCTATCTATCTATCTTCTATCTATCTATCTATCTATCTCCTATCTATCTATCTCCTATCTATCTATCTATCTATCTATCTATCTATCTCCTATCTATCTATCTCCTATCTATCTATCTATCTCCTATCTATCTATCTATCTATCTATCTATCTATCTATCTATCTATCTACTATCTATCTATCTATCTATCTATCTATCTCCTATCTATCTATCTCCTATCTATCTATCTATCTACTATCTATCTATCTATCTATCTATCTATCTATCTATCTATCTATCTTCTATCTATCTATCTATCTATCTATCTCCTATCTATCTATCTCCTATCTATCTATCTATCTATCTATCTATCTATCTATCTATCTCCTATCTATCTATCTATCTATCTATCTATCTATCTATCTATCTATCTATCTATCTACCTCCTATCTATTTATCTACTATCTATCTATCTATCTATCTATCTATCTATCTATCTCCTATCTATCTATCTATCTATCTATCTATCTATCTATCTATCTATTATCTATCTATCTATCTATCTATCTATCTATCTCTTATCTATCTATCTATCTATCTATCTATCTATCTATCTCTTATCTATCTATCTATCTATCTATCTCCTATCTATCTATCTATCTATCTATCTATCTATCTATCTACCTCCTATCTATTTATCTACTATCTATCTATCTATCTATCTATCTATCTATCTATCTATCTATCATCTATCTATCTCTTATCTATCTATCTATCTATCTATCTATCTATCTATCTATCTATCTATCTCCTATCTATCTATCTCCTATCTATCTATCTATCTATCTATCTATCTATCTCTTATCTATCTATCTATCTATCTATCTATCTATCTATCTATCTATCTCTTTACACTTATTATACTTGTATGGAGCCCCTTCACTGCTGTGACATTCTGATACTTGTATATAGATAGATATAGATGTGATGACTTGTGTGTGTCCTCACTATACAGGCCTGTATTTGCCCCCCCGTGTACTTTGTATCATTACACACTGGTGTCACACTCATTACGATACTTTGTTACCATCAGTCACAATGAATTTCTCCCTCTTGGATACATTGTTGACAGTTTCTCGTACATGAAGGCGCTGCTCGCCCGGCCCGTCTTCTCCCATGTTGTTAATATCCTGGATTTTCCCTGGAATATTAATGTTGCTGAGTTACCTGTCTGTCCTCACGTTGGAGGAACGCGGCGTTTTTGGCTTCTGTGGGAATGTAGTGGGAAAATAGAAACGCAGCATTGTACAGAATCAGCGAGACGTCGTATCATCTCATTCACACACTGCAGAAAATAAAAAATGTAACACGTTACTTCCAGCTGCGGAATCACAAGATTTCTAGATTTATAAGGGGGTGGGGGGGAATTGATGAAAAATATTGCGGGACAAAATCACGCAGCGTTTCAGTATACAAGGCCAAAATCTACAATGTCAATTATTTTAATTTGTTTCAGAAATTTTTATATATAAAAGTGGCCAAAACGCCAAAACCCACCGAATTTACCCTGAGCTGATAATCGTTACGTCAGCGACATCAACCGATAGGTTCTCATCCGCCTAAATTTATTATTTTTGTATTTTTGATCCATCGTGGATCAGTCTGATAATTTGCTCAGAGATTTCTGTGAATTTTTTACTTTGTTACGATTTGTTGCAATTCTGTTGATTTGAGGAAAAAAATATCTAAAGGTTTCAGAAATTGGGTTTAATAAAAGATGTGACAGCCCAGAGGCGGCCTGTGCTGCGAATGGTTAATGGGAGGAACCATAAAGTTTTGCAGGGGGGTAATAACTGAGCCAAGATGCCCCCCTTCTCATCTTAAACAAAAGAACTATGTAGACTGTGAACATGTTAGATTGCAATTTGTCAGCCGGTTTCAGGATCTGCCTTACGAACAGATTAGGAAAAGCCAACACAAGGAAATGACAGCTGTGAGTCTTTATCTGGACGAGCAGTTCTCTCCCCATAGCTAAAATTCACAGGGGCTTTCTCTCCCAGCTGCCTGCGAGTTATGTGGAAGTTTCATTAATGGTCGTTCAGAATGAGACAGCCCCGATTTATCAAACGTCGTCTTGTACGGGAAGATTCAGAGGAAAGACAGAGACAGAACATAAAGGAGATGTTCCTGCACGAGATCCCCCATACTCTTATGTCACCACTTGTAAAAATCCTGCAAGTTCTGCTTCACTACATTTACCGAGCTTTCCATGCTAAAAATGGGGCTTTACTGAGGCGGATTTATACGGGGCGTTATGGGCTGCAATTCTGGAATGAGAATGCAAATTAGGAGGGAATGTGTTAAGTTTAATGTGGAAAAAAACAAGAAAAGCAACACTAAAACAATGCAACATAAAGATACACGCAAAACAATGCAACATTAAGATACATGCAAT
This sequence comes from Leptodactylus fuscus, assembly GCF_031893055.1. NCBI lineage: Eukaryota > Metazoa > Chordata > Amphibia > Anura > Leptodactylidae > Leptodactylus > Leptodactylus fuscus. The sequence goes on along the minus strand of NC_134274.1, from coordinate 1,953,459 downwards.
ATAAAGATAAATGCAACATAAGTAAGATGAATATATAACATAGTAACATAATACACAAAAAACAATACAGCATAAAATACATACAACACCATACGACATATACTGATGCAAAATGATACAACATAAAACCACATACAACACAATGCAACATAAAGACACAACATAAAACACAGAAAACAATACAACTAATGCAAAGTGATACAACATAAAGACAGATACAAAACTATACAAAATAAAAACACATGCAAAGTGATACAACATAAAACCACACACAAAACAATGTAACATAACAGCAGAATATGTTGGCGCTATACAAGTAAGATAAATACATAACATAGAAAACATTGCAACATAAACCGCAGGAAATAAGACAACATAAACTAATGCGCAGTGACACAACATGAAGACAGATACAGAAAATACACAAATAGCAACATAAACATAAATAAGTTATTTGGAGACTCCGCTTTTAGCGCTTTGACACTCATAGAATTGGTCAGATACATAGATGATTCTTATCGATACAATGTATGTAAATGAAAGGCCGCGCTCACAGGTTTCTGTTTGGTTTTATTGCTGATGTGGAATATTACGGTATATACTGTCTTACACTCTGTGTGTTTCTTATTACTGGGAGATTTGGTCACTTTTGGTTTGTGTTTTTGCGCTCCTGCTTCCCAACTAAGTGTATAATTAGGCCAAACTGCGCCGGCCACAGACCCAGAGATTTACTCTACATTGATATTGTGGACTATGAAAGTTATTTCTTTCTGATCGCACCAGAAATCTTCAATGGGAAGTGTTTGCCTGATACATATACACAATTCTCAGTAATAATAGTGACCGGTGACCGAGAAGGCCTGAGCGCCAAATATTCCAACCTACAGCGTATTCCTGTGAGCACTGACTACTATAGGAAAATAGGAACCAGGGTATTTCTATGGAGTCTGGTTGTATGGAGTGTGTGATACAGTGATGCAGTGTATTCTTATGGATTGTGACTGTAGCATAATTATTGTATTTCCATTGAATGTCACTGAAGCATCACTCATATTCCTCTGGCCTGTGACTGTAGTATCTTTTATTGTATTCCTATGGATTATGACTGTAGTGTCACGCATTATATTCTCATGGCCTGTAACTGAAGCATCAAGTCATTGTATTCCTCTGGCCTGTGACTGTAGTATCTTTTATTGTATTTATATGTACTGTGACTGTAGTATATGTCATATTCCTATAAATTACAACTGCAGAATAATTCATTGTATTTCCATAGGCTGTTACTGTAGCATTATTCATATTCCTATGCACTGTGACTGTACTCGCTTTCATCTTTTTTCTATAGACTATGTCTGTAGTATCAGTTATTGTACTTTTGCAGATTGTGACTGTAGCATCAAGTCATTGTATCTCTATGGATTGTAAATATAATGAGTGACTCAGTCTATAGGATTGCTTGTTATACTCCTATGAACTGCGGCTGTAGCATTGCTTGTTATATTCCTATGGCTTTGGTTGTAGCAGTGCTTGTTATATTCCTATGGCTTTGGTTGTAGCATTGCTTGTTATATTCCTATGGCTTTGGTTGTAGCAGTGCTTGTTATATTCCTAAGGCTGCGGCTGTAGCATTGCTTGTTATACTCCTATGAACTGCGGCTGTAGCATTGCTTGTTATATTCCTATGGGTGCGGCTGTAGCATTGCTTGTTATATTCCTATGGCTGCGGCTGTAGCATTGCTTGTTATATTCCTATGGCTGCGGCTGTAGCATTGCTTGTTATATTCCTATGGCTTCGGCTGTAGCATTGCTTGTTATATTCCTTTGGCTTCGGCTGTAGCATTGCTTGTTATATTCCTGTGGCTGTAGCATTGCTTGTTATATTCCTATGGCTTTGGTTGTAGCATTGCTTGTTATATTCCTATGGCTGCGGCTGTAGCATTGCTTGTTATATTCCTATGGCTTCGGTTGTAGCATTGCTTGTTATATTCCTATGGCTTCGGCTGTAGCATTGCTTGTTATATTCCTATGGCTGCGGCTGTAGCATTGCTTGTTATATTCCTATGGACTGCGGCTGTAGCATTGCTTTTTTATATTCCTATGGCTTCGGTTGTAGCATTGCTTGTTATATTCCTATGGCTTCGGTTGTAGCATTGCTTGTTATATTCCTATGGCTTCGGTTGTAGCATTGCTTGTTATATTCCTATGGCTGCGGCTGTAGCATTGCTTGTTATATTCCTATGGCTGCGGCTGTAGCATTGCTTGTTATATTCCTATGGCTGCGGCTGTAGCATTGCTTGTTATATTCCTATGGCTGCGGCTGTAGCATTGCTTGTTATATTCCTATGGCTTCGGCTGTAGCATTGCTTGTTATATTCCTTTGGCTTCGGCTGTAGCATTGCTTGTTATATTCCTTTGGCTTCGGCTGTAGCATTGCTTGTTATATTCCTGTGGCTGTAGCATTGCTTGTTATATTCCTATGGCTTCGGTTGTAGCATTGCTTGTTATATTCCTATGGCTTCGGCTGTAGCATTGCTTGTTATATTCCTATGGCTTTGGTTGTAGCATTGCTTGTTATATTCCTATGGCTTCGGCTGTAGCATTGCTTGTTATATTCCTATGGCTGCGGCTGTAGCATTGCTTGTTATATTCCTATGGACTGCGGCTGTAGCATTGCTTTTTTATATTCCTATGGCTTCGGTTGTAGCATTGCTTGTTATATTCCTATGGCTTCGGTTGTAGCATTGCTTGTTATATTCCTATGGCTTTGGTTGTAGCATTGCTTGTTATATTCCTATGGCTTCGGCTGTAGCATTGCTTGTTATATTCCTATGGCTGCGGCTGTAGCATTGCTTGTTATATTCCTATGGACTGCGGCTGTAGCATTGCTTTTTTATATTCCTATGGCTTCGGTTGTAGCATTGCTTGTTATATTCCTATGGCTTCGGTTGTAGCATTGCTTGTTATATTCCTATGGCTGCGGCTGTAGCATTGCTTGTTATATTCCTATGGCTTCGGTTGTAGCATTGCTTGTTATATTCCTATGGCTTCGGCTGTAGCATTGCTTGTTATATTCCTATGGCTGCGGCTGTAGCATTGCTTGTTATATTCCTATGGCTGCGGCTGTAGCATTGCTTGTTATATTCCTATGGCTGCGGCTGTAGCATTGCTTGTTATATTCCTATGGCTTTGGTTGTAGCATTGCTTGTTATATTCCTATGGCTTCGGTTGTAGCATTGCTTGTTATATTCCTGTGGCTGTAGCATTGCTTGTTATATTCCTATGGCTGCGGCTGTAGCATTGGTTGTTATATTCCTATGGCTTTGGTTGTAGCATTGCTTGTTATATTCCTATGGCTTCGGCTGTAGCATTGCTTGTTATATTCCTATGGCTTCGGCTGTAGCATTGCTTGTTATATTCCTATGGCTGCGGCTGTAGCATTGCTTGTTATATTCCTATGGCTGCGGCTGTAGCATTGCTTGTTATATTCCTATGGCTGCAGCTGTAGCATTGCTTGTTATATTCCTATGGCTGCGGCTGTAGCATTGCTTGTTATATTCCTATGGCTGCGGCTGTAGTATCTATCACCTGTTGTTTTCCTGTTGGTTTCCATTGGTCGCAGTGACTGCTGTTACACTATTACTACAGTCTATATAACCTTCGCACGAGTCGAGCTCATGAATCCGCACGCTGTATCTGTCATGTTATAAAACTTTATAGTGGTGGATTTGTCATTGTGACTGGGGAGACCTGTAATTTAAGCCCATCTGTGGATGAGATGGTTAATTTTACAACTTGCGCCTTAATAGGTCTGCGAATATATAAAAAAATAGACTGCCGGGGGGGGGGGGGGGAGATCTACAGGCCATAAATCCGGGGGGGGGGGGGGGGTTTATTTACAGCCTATATGAGAGGATATCTGACGCCGCGCCGCTCCTCGCCAGCTTTTAGGGGAGTGTCTCAGGTTTCATTGACTAATTAAGAACAGTTTACTTAAATACTAAAAGCAACGCTCTTGTATACGTCAGACACATTGTATCCAGTGCAACCATTGTAACCGGTGACGTCACCATAATAACCTGTAGATTCCACCGCCTGCGTCCATTCTCTTTTATGATTTCATTTGCATCTTCATTGAATGTTTTTGGATATTTTTGGGAATGAGGTTTTGCCTGGACTAGTAGGGGGAGCTGCGCTAACTCTGATGGTAAGAATCTGACTATTCCATGGTGTGCGGTAATATAATAACGGCGGCCATAAACGGATTCCATTCTGTTGTCCGATAAGAAGGTTTATTGATTCCCATCAGTTTGTTATGTAACGTGCGATGTCATCAGGAACTTCTCACTGCGTCTTTGTTGCGTTTGTTATTCCCAGCATGTCAGTGAATAGAAGTTTCAGGGATTTCCATCCAGACCTCGGGGGATGGAGACAATTTAATTTTGACGTAATTAAAAAAAAAAAAAAAAAATCACAAAAATCTCTTTTTTTTTTTTTGTATTTAGTAACTTCCCTCCGCTGTCCCCTATAGCTGTCCCCAGTTTCAGGCTCCTGATGTGCCGGGTTCCTTCTCTTCTTTGGGGTCACTTCTGTTTTCCCGTAATGTCTCGTGTGTTTTCTGTTCTTATTGCAAAGACAGAGTTTTTAAAATTTATTTATTTCAATAAATATGAGAAAATAAAAAAGTCGTAAATAGGAAAGAGAAGAATTTTTAGAATTTTTGTAGTTGCCTAGTGAGGTGCAGTGCAGACGTCTCCTCTAGGCCTCGGCTTCTCGCAGGTGTCTCTTCTAGTCCTCGGCTTCTCGCAGGTGTCTCTTCTAAGCCTCGGCTTCTCGCAGGTGTGTCTTCTAGACCTCGGCTTCTCGCAGGTGTCTCTTCTAGTCCTCGGCTTCTCGCAGGTGTCTCTTCTAGGCCTCGGCTTCTCGCAGGTGTCTCCTCTAGGCCTCGGCTTCTCGCAGGTGTCTCTTCTAGGCCTCGGCTTCTCGCAGGTGTCTCTTCTAGTCCTCGGCTTCTCGCAGGTGTCTCCTTTAGGCCTCGGCTTCTCGCAGGTGTCTCCTCTAGGCCTCGGCTTCTCGCAGGTGTCTCTTCTAGTCCTCGGCTTCTCGCAGGTGTCTCTTCTAGGCCTCGGCTTCTCGCAGGTGTCTCCTCTAGGCCTCGGCTTCTCGCAGGTGTCTCTTCTAGGCCTCGGCTTCTCGCAGGTGTCTCTTCTAGTCCTCGGCTTCTCGCAGGTGTCTCTTCTAGGCCTCGGCTTCTCGCAGGTGTCTCTTCTAGGCCTCGGCTTCTCGCAGGTGTCTCCTTTAGGCCTCGGCTTCTCCCAGGTGTCTCTTTTAGGCCTCGGCTTCTCACAGGTGTCTCTTCTAGGCCTCGGCTTCTCCCAGGTGTCTCTTTTAGGCCTCGGCTTCTCCCAGGTGTCTCCTGTAGTCTTCAGCTTCTTGCAGACATCTCCTCTGGTCCTCGGCTTCTGTAGACATCTCCTCTGGTCCTCGGCTTCTGTAGACATCTCCTCTAGTCCTTGGCCTTGCAGTCGTCTCCTCTAGTCCTTGGCCTTGCAGTCGTCTCCTCTAGTCCTTGGCCTTGCAGTCGTCTCCTCTTTGTTTCAGCTTCTCGTAGTTGTTTCCTCTAGGCCTTGGCTTCTCGCTCTCACCTTTTGTGTCTTGGCTGTGAACTGTAAAATGTTATTACTTAGTTACACAAAAGTGTTGCAATATTTCATTAAGTTAAGCCCCACCCTGTTTTACTGCCGCTGTCACATGTCAGGGTTGCGGCTGGAGCTGGAGACTAAGTGGAATATTTATCTGGTGTCTCGTCTTGCCGCGGTCTCGGGCCTTGCAATATTCACTTTTCCATTAAGTAGCCCACAAGGACAAAACTGATGTTGCAATCTGATTGGTTGCTGAAGGTGAAATCTGTCATGGCCGTAGTAGCCAAATACAAAGTGTCACGCCAATATAATAATATCTAAGGTAGCCCCATATAATGGTGTGACAGTGCAGTGCCCCATAACAGTGACAGCACCTCTAAGATAGTGTTAGAGTGCCCCCATAGTAATGACAGCCTTGTGTTGTTCCTGAATCTTGCAGCCCTCCCCCGCAGGTAGTCTGGGGATGGCGTCACCGCTCACCTGGCCTCGTGGTCGGTGCAGTCACTCGGAGTAATGTGCACTAAAAGGAAAAGCTTCAGTTTGCAAACAGTAAATCTCTGACATATTTGAGCAGTGATTCAGCTGGAGCCGCGGCCGCTCCCAACTCCACATGTGGCGAATTGTAATGAATTGTAATGTCAATGACTTACAGATGGAGCGAGCAGCCAGACAAAAAGCCAGCAATGCGTATCGGGGGGATGACACTGTCTATGGGGAGTACATGGAGGTGTGGGGGCCCCAGAACCTCTGGACCCTCAACATGTGGTGACTGCATTTGGTGCACCTCTTCCCAATTGGGTCACATGACCCCTGCAAAGAGTTATGGGGCTGACACGATTTGGGGTCCCCCTGTTCATGTCCTATGGTCACTACTCATAGACTGTCAATGCATTTCTTAAAGGGGCACTACCACTAAAGTCTGTTGTATATATCACCGACGTCCGGCCGATGCCTCAGAAATCTCATTTACAAACGTTACATTTTCTTTTTGGAAATAAATAGCAGTTGGCCATTGTGATGCTTCGTGTCCTCCAATCCCCAGAACTCCCTCCAGCTGTTGGGAAATTTATGGCATCCTGTTACAAGACGGAAACACTTTGTCTTCTGGTAGATGGGCTTCAGTCCTTTTACTGCGGAGAGGCCTTGGGGGAGACTTCCCACCTGTCCCTCACCTCCGTCCATGCTCTGGGTCTTCTACCTGTTCTCTCTACAAGTCTGTGGGAGCGGAGATCTGTCTAATGATTAACCACACAGAAGAAAAATGATGCGTGCAGCGTGTGAGCGGCGACACATTGCACCCTAGACCTCCCCGCCGGCTCCGCTCCCTGTTTATTTTGTGGGTTTGCGGATCATTCATTATTTATAATTTATTTGCTCTTATTGTTGTAAAAAAATTTGACAATCTTGGAAATGCTTAATGTTTGCTTCGCCTTCAGCCGGGTCCTGCAAATGACTGAAGAGCATTAGGGCCGTATTCACACAGTTACACAAAGCTGCAAAAACAGTGTCCCAGAACTGCCTCGCAACACATTGTGGCACTGCAAGTAAGAGAAACACAAGGCCAAGGCTTTACATGGTATCCCTATGTAGTAGAAGGAGGACAAAGACACAAGATTACAGTGTGGAAAATAGAGAAATCCTTTAAGGAAGAGGCTACTAAGGCAAAGGTCATGAGGAATTGTTACCAAAGATGTCATTCCTTTCTATACAGTCTCTACAGGTCAAGGCATAGAGAGATTGGTGATTGGGGTTGTGTAGGACCCATGGCGGTCCCCTTTATTGGCTTATTTATCTTCTGAAGGATGTCTCTATTGTTACATTGTATGATGTTTACATTCTATATATATGATATTTACGTCTTGTATATCTGATATTTACGTCTCGTGTATATGATATTTACGTCTTGCATAGATGATATTTACATCTTGTGTATATGATATTTACACCTTTTTGTGGTTGGTTTATTGTTATCTTGTAATGTACCCATCACTGCTTATTGGGCTCACTTGATATCACTATGGAAATCCCTTACAAGAAGCAAACAAGGAGGGTAAGGCTTCATGACCAAGTGTGCAGCCCCAGGCTCTTCCGGGAGGGATTCCGATGCTCCGTTACATTCCTATCCCTATCCTGTCCCATGAACAGACCTTTATTGAGATCCATGGAGGATGGAAGGCACTTGGGTGATGTCATCTGAGTGTATTCCATTAATAATGACACCCCCTTGGCCCGCACACTTGGTCTTTCTCCCATAACTTACCTTTCTTTGGGGGTTTAAATGGCTCCAGGATCCACTACTGTTGGTTGTGATTGGACCCTTGTTTGGCGAGGGTCTGCTATGGTCTGTGGAATGGTCCACTTGAAAATCAGTTGCTGCATCTATGGGAAGCCATGCCTGGCCTGCCTTTACCTGTTGGGGTGTTGTATACTCAGTAGTTGTCTGTCTTTGCTCAGTATATAGGACACATCAGAGGTGGCGACCCCATAGCCCAGTGTGCATGTAACAAGAGTTGGGTTCCCAATTATGCCTCCGCCTCCTCCGTCTCCGTGTCCCTGCAGAATGGAGTAGTATAAACCCTACCTGTTACTTGTCTATGTGGATCCCTTCCCCCGCCCAGCCCCTGCAGCTGCCGCTGGATGTGACAACACAGATTATGTGGACGGCTAATAATTGAGTTTTGACAGATCGCTGCTCGGCTCTGGGCTTTGTCTTTTCTTAAGTCGTTTTGCACATTGTATTATTTGGAAGGGACTCTCAGTGGAACATCTGGAACGTGACGCCGAGAGCTCGACACATTGTACTTTCTGGCCTAAAAGCTTCAATTTTCATGCACATTGTCACTAACAAGTCCAAACTAACAGCCAGCTCTGTGTTGTGCTGTGTCCTGTGTGTACAGAGGGGAGTTATGGCTGAGAGGAGCGGATCAGTGAGCACGTAGCCCAAACCAGAGGACGCCTTGTCCAGTGCAGAAAGTAGAAAGAACTTAAAAGGGAACTCCACTCCGAATCCACAGTCCTCTAGTCATGCTGAGTCTTGTGTCAGATTATCCTACACTAATAACTAACTTTAGGAATGATAAAAAAGTTTTAAAAAATTTAAAATATTAGATATTGTCACAACCCCTCCTCTGCTGTTGTAGCCCCTCCTCTGCTGTTATAGCCCCTCCTCTGCTGTTGTAGCCCCTCCTCTGCTGTTATAGCCCCTCCTCTGCTGTTATAGCCCCTCCTCTGCTGTTATAGCCCCTCCTTTGCTGTTATAGCCCCTTCTGTTATAGCCCCTCCTCTGCTGTTATAGCCCCTCCTCTGCTGTTATAGCCCCTCCTCTGCTGTTATAGCCCCTCCTTTGCTGTTATAGCCCCTCCTCTGCTGTTATCCCTCCTCTGCTGTTATAGCCCTTTCTGTTATAGCCCCTCCTCTGCTGTTATAATCCCTCCTCTGCTGTTATAATCCCTCCTCTGCTGTTATAATCCCTCCTCTGCTGTTATAATCCCTCCTCTGCTGTTATAATCCCTCCTCTGCTGTTATAACCCTCCTCTGCTGTTATAGCCCCTCCTCTGCTGTTATAGCCCCTTCTGTTATAGCCCCTCCTCTGCTGTTATAGCCCCTCCTCTGCTGTTATAGCCCCTCCTCTGCTGTTATAGCCCCTCCTCTGCTGTTATAGCCCCTCCTCTGCTGTTATAGCCCCTTCTGTTATAGCCCCTCCTCTGCTGTTATAGCCCCTCCTCTGCTGTTATAGCCCCTCCTCTGCTGTTATAGCCCCTTCTGTTATAGCCCCTCCTCTGCAGTTATAGCCCCTCCTCTGCAGTTATAGCCCCTCCTCTGCTGTTATAGCCCCTCCTCTGCTGTTATAGCCCCTCCTCTGCTGTTATAGCCCTCCTCTGCTGTTATAACCCTCCTCTGCTGTTATAGCTTTTCCTCTGCAGTTATAGCCCCTCCTCTGCAGTTATAGCCCCTCCTCTGCAGTTATAGCCCCTCCTCTGCAGTTATAGCCCCTCCTCTGCAGTTATAGCCCCTCCTCTGCTGTTATAGCCCCTCCTCTGCAGTTATAGCCCCTCCTCTGCAGTTATAGCCCCTCCTCTGCAGTTATAGCCCCTCCTCTGCAGTTATAGCCCCTCCTCTGCAGTTATAGCCCCTCCTCTGCAGTTATAGCCCCTCCTCTGCTGTTATAGCCCCTCCTCTGCTGTTATAGCCCCTCCTTTGCAGTTGTAGCCCCTCCTCTGCTGTTATAGCTCCTCCTTTGCAGTTGTAGCTCCTCCTCTGCTGTTATAGCTCCTCCTTTGCAGTTGTAGCTCCTCCTCTGCTGTTATAGCCCCTCCTTTCCAGTTGTAGCCCCTCCTCTGCTGTTATAGCTCCTCCTTTGCAGTTGTAGCCCCTCTTTTGCTGTTATAGCCCCTCCTTTGCAGTTGTAGCCCCTCCTCTGCTATTATAGCCCCTCCTTTGCAGTTGTAGCCCCTCCTCTGCTGTTATAGCCCCTCCTTTGCAGTTGTAGCTCCTCCTCTGCTGTTATAGCTCCTCCTTTGCAGTTGTAGCCAGTTCTATCATGTCCTAGCTGTAGACGAGACGCTGATGTGATGGCGTGCACTGTCAGGCGGTATTATATTGTGGGTCTTTTCCCCTCGGCAGTATCACTCAGAGCTGGAATCTGTTATAACTTTGTACATTGTGTTCAGTTTATTTCTGTATTGTGCCCCTCCCCCCTCACTTTAGTGTAACACGCTCACGATTGGCGACTTTATTACTTTGAGATGCGCTAGAAATTGAAACAATGTGGCGGTTGATTTTGGCGGTGACATAATTGTCCTCAGCCATCCCGACAATAATTTCATGTTGAGGGAACTTTAACCACAGCGAGTGGAATTTCTAGATGGTTTCGTTGTTTTGGCGTCCTGGAAACATCGCCATTGGCTAAACATCTTCTCATGAGCTGGGGAATTAGATTGTAAGCTCTGCTGGTTCAGGTACCATAGACATGACTAGATGCTTTGTGCCCGGGGTGGCGACCTCTGTGAGTTCACGCTCTTTCGCTGTTGACCATGTGACCGCGCCGATATGAAAACTAGTTTAGCCAACACTCGACCACTTCCTACTTTACATGTAATGAGGAAGCTTTACTTATAATGAAGGATGGAGAAATCCGCGGAGGAAACCACAAGGAGAAGATTCTGGCAATACTGAAACAAGAGGCCACAGTGTAACATATGGTAGCCACCATGGGAAAATCCTGCCGCGTGTTACGCCTCAGGGGCGGAGCCACCGCCGCGTCTTCACTGTCACAATATGTTGCAGATGTGTGTCAGTATCGAGAGACTTAAAGGGGATGTCCAGGAGGATGAAGCTCTCTCTGTATATCCTATGAGGGACTGCAGTGGTCCTAGAGGGGGCGGCATTATATGTCTGTCACCCCCCCCCCCCATGAGAGTCGCTGCAAAAGGTGTCTCCAGAATGACCGGTGACTCCGACTGGTACAACCCCTAGCAAGTATTGGATGGGCACGGCCTGCTGGGATTTGTAGTTTTGCAACGACTGGTGGTTAGAGAGCACTGCGCTGAGACTTACATGTATTACCCATGTCCTTAGGTCAGTCAGTTCCCCTGAGCTTTAAGCTTTAGCTCTGCTGTCCGCCATGCTTTACACTCCAGCATTGACACATGATTGTAGATTATAGACGACAGATCTTGCTGTCGTTTCTTTCCTGCAGATGAAGTGTCTGTAAATCCTATTGATCCTGAATGTGAGTCCATGGTCACATTGTCTGAGTAAACATGTTCTGTGTGTATGAAGCCAGGCTTGGGGTAGACGCAGGGCCCGTTGTGATGCTGGGGCCCCCCACCCATCCTGAGTCCGCCTCCTATACACTATGTAGTGTGATGGGTCCACATGTATCAGGTACAGGGCTGGAAGATATTACAATCTACAGAAACGGGGCGGGGTACACAGACGGGCCCCTATGACATGGCCAACCAAGGGCCCCCTACATAGACTCACCTGTGTTACAGATCTGGAATTTTTGGGCTAATTTGCACAGAGAAGTGAATGAAGAAATGAAAGAAGAAAGACTGAGGGAAGCAATGAATGAACGAAGGAGTAAGAGAAGGAAGAAAGTAACGAATGAAGGAATGACAGAAGGAAGGAAGGAGTGAATGAAGGAATAACAGAAGGAAGGAATGAATTAAGGAGTGAATGAAGGAATGACAGAAGGAAGGAATGAATTAAGGAGTGAATGAAGGAATAAACCCCCCCCCCCCCCCCCATCTTCCCACGTGTCTGTATCGCTGATTAAGCCCCAGCAAGCTGCAGACCCCAGACCTGACCCGGCCGCAGACCAGGCTGTGGGTGTCAGGGCGTCTTTGGCGTCCTGAAAAGAGAAGTCTTGGGAAGGTGGCGCGCGGAGAGGTCATTGTACAGCGCAGCATTTCCCGCTCACAATGGGGGACTATTCTCCGGCCCGGCCATGAAATGCGGCTGTAATTATGCATGACATTTTTTTTATTGTTGCGCTGAATGTGTTTGTCTAGAGACACGGCGCACAACAGGTGACCATTCACATTTTAATTGACGACATGGGACGCTCGCGGTTTGTCTTTCCTGGGAATACTGAGCAGAGGAAGCTCGGGGGAACTTACAGATGAACTTTGACTCTTGTGGAAGACACTAGAATGGAAAACAAGGAGGCCACAGACGGCTAAGAAAAATCACCGCAAACTGTCATGGCAGCCGAGAGCCTGGGGCGGTCATAGAGCGGCCGCGTATTATGTGCTGATTAGTAACAGCGCCATTATGAGAGAGTATAAAGGAGAACTTGTACCACACCCCCCTGCCCCCCATCTGCAAAACACTGCCCCCTACCACCAGGACACTGCCCCTCATCTGCAAAACACTGCCCCCTACCACCAGGACACTGCCCCCTACCACCAGACCACTGCCCCCGTCTACAAAACACTGCCCCCTACCACCAGGACACTGCCCCCTACCACCAGACCACTGCCCCCGTCTACAAAACACTGCCCCCTACCACCAGACCACTGCCCCCGTCTACAAAACACTGCCCCCTACCACCAGGACACTGCCCCCTACCACCAGACCACTGCCCCCGTCTACAAAACACTGCCCCCTACCACCAGGACACTGCCCCCTACCACCAGACCACTGCCCCGTCTACAAAACACTGCCCCCTACCACCAGGACACTACCCCCGTCTACAAAACACTGCCCCCTACCACCAGGACCCTTCCTCCATGTATATCCAGAACATTGCCCCCTCACTATATACAGAGCATTGCCCCCTCACTGTATACAGAGCATTGCCCCCTCACTATATACAGAGCATTGCCCCCTCACTATATACAGAGCATTGCCCCCTCACTGTATACAGAGCATTGCCCCCTCACTATATACAGAGCATTGCCCCCTCACTATATACAGAGCATTGCCCCCTCACTGTATACAGAGCATTGCCCCCTCACTGTATACAGAGCATTGCCCCCTCACTGTATACAGAGCATTGCCCCCTCACTGTATACAGAGCATTGCCCCCTCACTATATACAGAGCATTGCCCCCTCACTATATACAGAGCATTGCCCCCTCACTGTATACAGAGCATTGCCCCCTCACTGTATACAGAGCATTGCCCCCTCACTATATACAGAGCATTGCCCCCTCACTATATACAGAGCATTGCCCCCTCACTGTATACAGAGCATTGCCCCCTCACTGTATACAGAGCATTGCCCCCTCACTGTATACAGAGCATTGCCCCCTCACTATATACAGAGCATTGCCCCCTCACTATATACAGAGCATTGCCCCCTCACTGTATACAGAGCATTGCCCCCTCACTGTATACAGAGCATTGCCCCCTCACTGTATACAGAGCATTGCCCCCTCAGTATATACAGAGCATTGCCCCCTCACTGTATACAGAGCATTGCCCCCTCACTATATACAGAGCATTGCCCCCTCACTGTATACAGAGCATTGCCCCCTCACTGTATACAGAGCATTGCCCCCTCACTATATACAGAGCATTGCCCCCTCACTGTATACAGAGCATTGCCCCCTCACTATATACAGAGCATTGCCCCCTCACTGTATACAGAGCATTGCCCCCTCACTATATACAGAGCATTGCCCCCTCACTGTATACAGAGCATTGCCCCCTCACTGTATACAGAGCATTGCCCCCTCACTGTATACAGAGCATTGCCCCCTCACTATATACAGAGCATTGCCCCCTCACTATATACAGAGCATTGCCCCCTCACTGTATACAGAGCATTGCCCCCTCACTATATACAGAGCATTGCCCCCTCACTGTATACAGAGCATTGCCCCCTCACTGTATACAGAGCATTGCCCCCTCACTATATACAGAGCATTGCCCCCTCACTATATACAGAGCATTGCCCCCTCACTATATACAGAGCATTGCCCCCTCACTATATACAGAGCATTGCCCCCTCACTGTATACAGAGCATTGCCCCCTCACTGTATACAGAGCATTGCCCCCTCACTGTATACAGAGCATTGCCCCCTCACTGTATACAGAGCATTGCCCCCTCAGTATATACAGAGCATTGCCCCCTCACTATATACAGAGCATTGCCCCCTCACTATATACAGAGCATTGCCCCCTCACTGTATACAGAGCATTGCCCCCTCAGTATATACAGAGCATTGCCCCCTCACTGTATACAGAGCATTGCCCCCTCACTATATACAGAGCATTGCCCCCTCACTATATACAGAGCATTGCCCCCTCACTATATACAGAGCATTGCCCCCTCACTATATACAGAGCATTGCCCCCTCACTGTATACAGAGCATTGCCCCCTCACTGTATACAGAGCATTGCCCCCTCACTGTATACAGAGCATTGCCCCCTCACTGTATACAGAGCATTGCCCCCTCACTGTATACAGAGCATTGCCCCCTCACTGTATACAGAGTATCTTTTCTCTCGATGTTACTTTGTATCTGTTTTAGTTGTTTTGTTTCCTTTCATTGCTTGTCGTCCTCGGTTCCCGGTTCGGCGCTCGCACATCTCGGGGCTCGCGCAGGTTGTAGTTCACCCGCACATAACTCACAGAACTTGGGTCTTCCCTTCACCTTCTGTACAGTCTATTGCTCTCTGTTATCAGCCATTCCCTGTTCCATTAGTAACACTACCGGACATTACATTTAGCGTGTGTTCCCACAGGACTGGAGCCTGGCACAGAATTTGGGTGTGATCTAGGGGTCCCCCCCCTCCTCCTCCCTGACAGTGAACAAATCTGTCCTGTGTCAGATGTGATGAGGTCACTGGAGGTCATCTGATGTATCGCCAGTATAAAGTCACTTTCTGCTACATTTATCTTCATGCTTTTGCATCAAGGAGGTGAATGGTGCTGTAACCTGCGTGGTGTGTACTGAGTGCTGTAACCTGCGTGGTGTGTACTGAGTGCTGTAACCTGCGTGGTGTGTACTGAGTGCTGTAACCTGCGTGGTGTGACCTGCGTGGTGTGTACTGAGTGCTGTAACCTGCGTGGTGTGTACTGAGTGCTGTAACCTGCGTGGTGTGTACTGAGTGCTGTAACCTGCGTGGTGTGTACTGAGTGCTGTAACCTGCGTGGTGTGACCTGCGTGGTGTGTACTGAGTGCTGTAACCTGCGTGGTGTGTACTGAGTGCTGTAACCTGCGTGGTGTGACCTGCGTGGTGTGTACTGAGTGCTGTAACCTGCGTGGTGTGTACTGAGTGCTGTAACCTGCGTGGTGTGACCTGCGTGGTGTGTACTGAGTGCTGTAACCTGCGCGGTGTGACCTAGAAGCTGTGTGTCCTGCGCGGTGTGACCTGCGCGGTGTGACCTAGAAGCTGTGTGTCCTGCGCGGTGTGACCTGTCCAGTGTGACTTATAAGGTCTGGCCTGCGCGGTGTGACCTATAAGCTGTGTCCTGCACAGTGTGACCCACAAGGTGTTACCTGCGCGGTGTGACCTGTAGGAGAGGAGCCGCCACTGCTCATGTCTTTCTCCATCCTCTTTGTGCGCTCGGCGCCCCCTATATACATGTTGATGACACTTCCGATTGCGCCTCTCGCTTGTTAAGCTGTGTCCTGCATGGTGTGATCTTCACGGTGTGACCTATAAGCTGTGTCCTGCGCGGTGTGACCTACAAGGTGTGTCCTGTGTGGTGTGTCCTGCACGGTGTGACCCGCAGGAGAGGAGCCGCCACTGCTCATGTCTTTTTCCAGCCTCTTTGTGCGCTCAGCGCGACCCTTCCGTTTTGCGCCTCTCGCTTGTTACTTTTACACTCATATCCGTTACTTCATTGGGCCAAGCCCTTGGTTGCGGCCGCTGTAACGTAATGTAATCTTATGAGAAATATTCGGGTCTTCTATACAGGTGACTGAGATTGAGAACCTGTCATGACCACCAGTGCAATGCCCAGAGCTTGGCACCCAGCTTTCTACAAGCCCAGAACGGTCCATGGGTCTGTTTAGTCAGTGGCCAGCTGGTACTGTCATGGCGGCCGTCAGTGGTTGTCACTCAGCCTGATGTAGAGCCGTGATAAGGTTCTTGAGAAACTTTTTGTGACCTTCAGCCCCCGAGTCCTGACTTGCCAGTTGGACTATCAAACCTCCATAAACCTCGATATTGTAATCGGCTCTGAATTGTGGCTGTAAATATTCTGACATGCCCCTTATTATTGCCCTCGGGGAGGCGGCCGTAGCATGGACAGGAAAAATCCGCCAAGTCTTCTTTAGGCTGTATTCACACATGCAGTTTTTTGAGCCAAACACAATGTTGGGCCCGCGAGAGAAAAGTGGAAATCTTTCCTACATTTCTTTGTTTGTGTTCACATGCTGCAGTTTTCTTTGTTTAATTTCTTCAAAATTTTCTCGCTAATCTCCAGTAACAAAATTCCAAAACTCTGGAATAATCTGGAACTCCATACGGATAGATCATTCTGTAACGGTTGTTAAAGGGGTCCTCCGCTCTCCTGACATGTATTATATAATATATTCTGGAGCATCTCAGACCTTTGTGTCGTGCCCTTCCTCTGTTATTCCCCCTTATGTCATAGCCGCCGTTTCACTGATTCCGACGCAGTTGGAATTTTTTCTTTCGGCCTCACCGTTCCTGAGCAATCAGTGTTGATAGTTTCAGCACTCGCAATGCTAATCCCTACTCTCAAGTGGGCGGTCCTTGTCTACCTGCTCTACTCTGGGACCGCCCACTCCACAGTAGGGAGCATAGTTTAGCTAAAACTAACATCAATGATAGCTCGGCAATGCTAGGGGCTAGAGAAAAAATTCCAGATGTGCAGGAATCAGTGGAGAGCTGACTATTGAAGGATGCAAAGATTTGGAGTTGGCAGGGGTGAGGAAGGGTCTCCTTTAAATTTCTAGGAGCAATATCAGAAGAAAAGCACGATGCAGGAAAGACACTGAAAATAGTTATTTACAAAAATTGGAGGTGTCAGGACAGGGGAACACTCTGCTATGATTTGTATGGCCTTTAGCAGCCCCATGCTGACACTGATATGGCACCAATAGTCATGTCTGACCCTGCTGCTTGATAACCCCTCCTTGCCCTATGGCCTATGTATTGCATACCACCATGAAAGCCCCCGCCCGTGGTCAGATTAGTGGATTGTCCGTCTTTCCTGCTGGATGATAGGAGTTGTAGTCCGTGCAGCCTGTTCTCTTCTCTGGTCCTTTCCCTCCTCTTGGCACAGTCCTGACCTCTTATCCATGGCAACAAATAAAAATATATATTCCTGCGTCGAGCGCCAAATTGTAATCTAATCCAGAGGCGTCGTTTTTTTTCCAGCTATTCATAAGCTCTGCGGTTACATAAACCACCGATCCACATAGCGGCCGTATGACTGTCACAGGGCTTAACCCCTTCCACCCTGCACGGCTGCTGCAGACAGGTCTGTGGATGCCGGACGACCCCCCAGGAGCGCCCTGCGCTTCCGACTGTCTGACCTTATTTACTTAGCGCGGTTTAAAGCGATGGCGCGCTATCAGAGCAGGTGCCGCCGTGTTCTAGAACAAACCCCTAATGCGAGGCCGTGAATAGAATCTATAGACATAGCACGGAATCATCTGCGGCCGGCGCTGCTATGTGCGGAATTTCACACCTTGAGGAGCTGCCCTGCTGTAGCGAGGTCGTGGCGGACACTTCCGCCGGTGTCACAATGTCGCTGTGACTTGTCAGAACATCAGGAGCTCGGAGACTTCTGTCCTGTCGAGGTCTCGTTGTCAGACGCAGCTTATTAAATGCTGAGCCACACCGAGAGCTGCAGCAAAAATCCCAAATCAAAGAATTTACAGAAGGGCTGTAATAGAGAGAAGTGTGGCACATGAGTGTATATATGTATACCGAGTGTAGGGAACATTGCTGCAGATCTGTGTATCCGTCTGTCTGTCTGAGCCTTGTCCGTCAGGAGACTTGTCAGGGTGATGTGTCCTGTAGAGTTTTTGCTGGGTCAGGGGGTCAGGACTATTTTTCGAGCCCCCGGAGAGGACGACGCGGCAGCTGCTTGGTTTTCCCTATAAGTGATGGCAGAATTCCTGGGAGTGACCGGGGGCAGATCGCCCGCCCGGGCCCAGCAGATGGCACAGAGACAGTGTGCAATGGGCATGGTGGCCAGCAATGGGTTAAAGTGTATGCTACATGTCTATAAGTGACCCCAAGGGGCCCGGGCGTGAGATTGTAGAGACAGGACTAAAAGTGACAGCTAAATAAAGTGATGAAAGAGACTCAGATATAATGTATGTCCTGTATACAGGGAGCAGGGACTCCAGCAGCAGCACAGAGGATTTCAGGAGAAGAGTGTGCTGATCTTAGATCTCCCTAGCTCTCTCTCTCTCTCTCTCTCTCTGTCTCTCTCACTCTCTGTCTCTCTCACTCTCTCATCTCTCTCTTGTTCTCTCTCTCGGTCTCTCTCTCTCTCTTTCTCTCTCTCTCTCTCTCGCTCTCTCTCTCGCTCTCTCTCTCGCTCTCTCTCTCGCTCTCTCTCTCTCTCGTTCTCTTTCTCACTGTCTCTCTCTCCTTCTCTCTCTTGCTCTCTCTCTCACAGTCTCTCTCTCTCGCTGTCTCTCTCTCTCTGTCTCTCTCTCTGCACTTCCATTATAGATTGTTTACAGCACTTGAGCGTGTCTCGTATGTTTTGCCGCACGTCTCTTATCTCCTCGTGGTGAGTGACGCCGTGACCTCACCCAAGGTCTCAAGAACTTTCTGCTGTCTCAGCCGCCGTCACCTCTGCATTAACTCTGCAAAACAGCCAGGTCGTCGTGAGGTGGAGCGGTGCGTTTCCTGGTCACATGATGTGCGGCCGGCGCTTCCCTCGGCTTACTCTGTCCATGATTTCCCCTTAAAACGTGACCTGGAAATATCATCTTATGTGCGGACACTTCCCAGGAGATGACGGTGACAACCACATCCGCCTGTACCAGGCTACCAGACGTTGTCAGCCAGCTCTCCGTGTAAGCCTGACCTTGTATGACCACACAGATATGCAGGATATACTATCAGGGAGTGTAGCCTGGCCCTCTCTGGCCCCTGCAGGGGTCCCTGTGACCCGGGGCCCTGTGGCTCACTCTGCAGCCCTTCTCTCATACAGCTGTGGCTCGGCAGTGGTGCTGAGCTCCTGACTTTGGCATCGTTGCCTCCTGACTGTCTGTGTTACCTTACATGACAGCGGTTCACAGCGTTGCGACCAGCAGAATCCACTCACATGGAGCCTTGAACACAGAGCGGCTCTGACCTGCTCCGCTATTGTCTGATTGTGCCGGAGAACAAGAGCTTTGTGTCTATTGTACTGAGCCAGAGAGGAGAGGCGCGGGGTCTGCGGGGAGAGGAGAGGCGCGGGGTCTGCGGGGAGAGGAGAGGCGCGGGGTCTGCGGGGAGAGGAGAGGCGCGGGGTCTGCGGGGAGAGGAGAGGCGCGGGGTCTGCGGGGAGAGGAGAGGCGCGGGGTCTGCGGGGAGAGGAGAGGCGCGGGGTCTGCGGGGAGAGGAGAGGCGCGGGGTCTGCCAGGTCTCTAAGTTACTAAAAGCTCAGCTGTGAGAGCTCCGACCTTTGTCTGCACTCAGCCCAGGCTGTAAGAGCGAGCAAGGGGAAGGAAGGGGGTGCAGCCCCAAATACAGACGTCTACACCGTCAGCGGGAGACCTGAACCTACAAGACCCACAATGGCCCCAACAATAACTCCTATAACTCCTACGTGGCCACCTCTAACTCAGGAACATGTGACGTCTCTCGCCGCCGTCGTGATCCTCGTCACCTGTAACTTGGGGACATGTGACGTCTCTTTTGCTACCGCCGTGGTTCCCACCACCTATAACTCTGAGACGTGACGTCTCTCTCTTGCCGCCGTGGTCTTCGCCACCTATAACTTGGGGACATGTGACGTCTCTCTCGCCGGCGCCGTGGTCCTCGCCGCCTGTAACTTAGGGACATGTCACATCTCTCTCGCCGACGCCGTGGTCCTCGCCACCTGTAACTCAGGGACACGTGACGTCTCTCTCGCTGGCGCCGTGGTCCTCGCCACCTGTAACTCTGAGACATGTGACGTCTCTCTCGCTGGCGCCGTGGTCCTCGCCACCTATAACTCTGAGACATGTGACGTCTCTCTCGCCGGCACCGTGGTCCTCGCCACCTGTAACTCAGGGACATGTGACGTCTCTCTCGCCGGCGCCGTGGTTCCCGCCACCTGTAACTCTGAGACACGTGACGTCTTTCGTCGGCGCTTTCAGCAGTAAAACTCTTTATTAAAGTAGAAAAGTTTTTGGTGATTTCTCGAAAACAAAAAGAGGAAAAAATAAGTCAGAAAGTGATTTTTCTTTTTTAGCGATTTTCTTCTTTTTTTCCTTCTTGTTACTAAACTGGGATTGTTGCGCTGTGTTGCTGTTTGCTCAGAGCCGAAGCCCAAGTGGATGAACAAAGGTATTCTGTTTGATCCGCACAATCCGAATCTCTCCGTATTGATCCCCTTTGAGTGAGCTGATGGGTTGTGCTGCTGTAAACAAAGCCAAATGTCATCCGGCAATCACCCGCTTTTATCTGCCGCTATTTAGGCCATGCAGTAAATAAATTCTACGTTTGCCTACAGGCGGCTTCTGCTGCAGGATCCGCACTCTTTGTTTTTCACCTTTCTCCCCCCCCCCCAACCCCCACTTTTTAACTCCTTTGTTTCCACGTGGCAAAGAGACCACTCATAGTCGCCCCGCGCCTCTACAGGACGGCACACGGCCATAGGACATTCTGGCAAATTGCCCAAAGCTAATAATAATCATTGTCACGGCGGCGATTTCTAGAAATTTTATTTATTTGTTACTTTATTTAGGTGAAATTTTTGTTGAGAAATGTTCCCGGGGTCGCAGCGACGCGTCCTTGTGTTATTCCTCGGCTGTCTTACTATTGCTGGCTGTTACATCCGATGAGTAGAAGTTACTATGTCTCCAGGACGCCCATCTGATGTGTATGGGGGGGGGGGGGTCCTGGGGAGGACATGCCGAAATACAACAGGCCCCATCCTTAGTCTCTGTATCCAATCCTCTCTTTGGGAACCCATTATAGGGGGGCCGGAGGAGGAGCTGATGGCTACAAGGGGGACCCTATATAGTAGTCATGTAACCCACCATGGATAGATGGATGGATGGATGGATGGATGGATGGATGGATGGATAGATAGATAGATAGGAGATAGATAGATAGATAGATAGATAGGAGATAGATAGATAGATAGATAGATAGATAGATAGATAGATAGGAGATAGATAGATAGATAGATAGATAGATAGATAGATAGATAGGAGATAGATAGATAGATAGATAGGAGATAGATAGATAGATAGATAGGAGATAGATAGATAGGAGATAGATAGATAGGAGATAGATAGATAGATAGATAGATAGATAGATAGATAGATAGGAGATAGATAGATAGATAGATAGGAGATAGATAGATAGATAGATAGATAGATAGGAGATAGATAGATAGATGATAGATAGATAGGAGATAGATAGATGATAGATAGATAGATAGATAGATAGATAGATAGATAGATAGATAGGAGATAGATAGATAGATAGATAGATAGATAGATAGATAGATAGATAGGAGATAGATAGATAGATAGATAGATAGATAGATAGATAGATAGGAGATAGATAGATAGATAGATAGATAGATATGAGATAGATAGATAGATAGATAGATAGATAGATAGATAGATAGGAGATAGATAGATAGGAGATAGATAGATAGATAGATAGATAGATAGATAGATAGGAGATAGATAGATAGATAGATAGATAGATAGATAGATAGATAGATAGATAGATAGATAGATAGAACTTTGAAGCTCTCACAAGTAGGACATGGAGTGGAGGGAGGACAATGGACACGGTTCTGGATTGTATGGGATTGGCGTTGTCTTCTCAGGGTCATTTATCTGGATACAATGTTGCTTATTGACTGTTCCTGCACTTGGTGTTGGAGGGGTTAAGTGAAGTCCTGTAACTACATCCATCTGTGCACCCTAGGGTGCCCTTCAGCTGCGGCTGAAAATAACTTCTGGAATCGTCAGAACGTTGCAGAAATTATAAACAGATATGATTTTTTAATGTTCCTTCACATGATACATTGTGCAGAGCCCAACCTGCTCATGAGGGGGCACAAATTTCCACAAAGTCTTTTTATATTTGCATAAAATTCTGAGGTGAAAATCTCCATCATGTGCGGAGAAGTTACTGAGAGAAGTGTCACCTATATACAGCGGGAGGAGGTGGTGATGGATTAGCATTGAGGTGCGAGGCTCAGAATGCCTCACTGATAGCAGGGCTCCCCATTATTACTAGCTTGTATACAAAGGTTTACTTGTTTTAGTTTATTTACTTACTAAGTGATACATTGTATCTGTGTGTGGTGGTGAGGATGGAGAGTCTAAGCAGTAGGTAGGTGGAAGGCCCAGGAGAGGCTGTAGAGACTAAGCAGTAGGTAGGTGGAAGGCCCAGGAAAGGCTGTAGAGACTAAGCAGTAGGTAGGTGGAAGGCCCAGGAGAGGCTGTAGAGACTAAGCAGTAGGTAGGTGGAAGGCCCAGGAGAGGCTGTAGAGACTAAGCAGTAGGTAGGTGGAAGGCCCAGGAGAGGCTGTAGAGACTAAGCAGTAGGTAGGTGGAAGGCCCAGGAGAGGCTGTAGAGACTAAGCAGTAGGTAGGTGGAAGGCCCAGGAGAGGCTGTAGAGACTAAGCAGTATGTATTGATGACCTGTCCTAAGGAAATCCCCTTTAAGGCTCTTCTGACCATATTATGATATTTTTTGTTGCTATTGTTATGATTGTCAGCCATGTGGTCAGTCCGGATGTTTGTATTTCGGAATACGACCTACGTGTACGCCTGTGACATTAGCAATGCTTACAAAGCGCCTACAGGAGAGGTGCAGATATTCTGGAGGGGGGCGCCGCTGCTCATTGATACTCTGAGGCTCAGTGCAGGGTATAGAGATGGGACAGATACAATGTAACTAATGACTGGAGGATACATTGTATCTATAGTGGGCGCTCCTGATTCCAGGGTATGTAGATCATTTTGCTGAGTGCACAGGCCCCTCCGCCCCTCCGCCCCGCCGCCCCTCGCCCCCTGACCCCCCCCCCCCCCCCATCTCAGGATATGAATGAGTGTGCAGAACTTTTGCTATCTGCATATCCCAGCCGTGAGTCATGTTGTCACTGGGTGGGTCCGGCCGCCCGCTC
The DNA here is from genome assembly GCF_031893055.1 of Leptodactylus fuscus. Classification (NCBI taxonomy): domain Eukaryota; kingdom Metazoa; phylum Chordata; class Amphibia; order Anura; family Leptodactylidae; genus Leptodactylus; species Leptodactylus fuscus. Next base: position 1,930,080 of record NC_134274.1, on the reverse strand, counting down.
AGGTACAGCTATCGGGTGTTGATGAGGTCACCGCTGCTAATCATCTGTTTACTTTGGGTCATTTGGAAGCAGAATGGCCGCCGGCCCAGGAATCCTCCCTCTGCCCTTTGCCTCGTACTGTAAATTGGCGCCGCTGATTCGGTGGAATCCTCCATCTATAAAGATCTTATCTCAATGAGATTTCACTTTGGTGCCAATGTTCAGAGCGGACAGAAAAATCCTCTAAACCGGTAGTGAGGGGATGGGATCGGCGCCGGATTGTGGAATATTCTGGATTATCGGACTGTCAGATTTCGGGAGAGGGGGAGGGGCTTTGGGGCAACTTCTTCTATCCGTTACTAATGGAGAGTAAGTTGTACAGACCAGGGATCAGTCCCAGGGCCCCGCAGCAGCAGCAGGAGGGCCCAAGGGCCCCAGTATTACAGATCCATTGGACCCCAGGATTTCTGTCTCTGACACCTGCCGGGGCTGGAGCTGCACAGCTGAGGTTGTCGTCTCAGTGTTGTATAGTCTCCATAGGGCCCGTGTGATCAGCGGCGGCTTCTCTCTCGGAGATAGGGAGCTGATGATGGAGATTGAAGGATTGTCCAAGTCATTCATCTTGGCTGTAGGGGGCGGGGGAGGGGGCGACATTGATATACAGTCTGTCATCAGGCTAATTGTTGTTTGAATTACCTGTTATGATATGATGGTAAATCCGCCAGTGGAGCAGAAAATGCAGCCGGGACGGGTCTGATGTTCGCAGGCGCGAGCTGCGCCTCCTCGGCAAGATGGATAAACACAATTATAGGGCAGACCTGGGGAGAGAAAATCCATTTAAACCTCGTAATGTTAAGCAGAGCCGTGGTTAATTCATTTGGACCAATTTGTGAATGATGTACGAGTGAACATTAGTCTGCGGATGCGTCCCCCTCCTCCCCCCGCGCTGACTGATAGCAGGCCGCCACGTTCGCCGTTTCACGGTCCTTACTAATGGCTGTGCTCAGCTAGACTGACAATAAGATGTACTGACTCCTGTTGTAGAGGTTGTACTGCGCAAATGACCCAATAAAAACCCGCTAGGCGGAAAGACGAGGCTGCGCCGTGCGGAACGTGTATTGATGGCTTATAACACAGCTGTTAAGTGTTGTCACTACACCGGCGCACGACACCGGCCCCGCGGGAGGGGGATAAGGGGATGGGGAATGGGATTGGGCCGCTGCACAGTACAACTTCTATAATTCTGTATATATGGACAGTGCACAGTACTACTTCTCCTGTCCTGTATATATGGACAGTGCACGGTACTACTTCTCCTGTATATATGGACAGTGCACAGTACTACTTCTCTAGTCCTGTATATATGGACAGTGCACAGTACCACTTCTCCTGTCCTGTATATATGGACAGTGCACAGTACCACTTCTCCTGTCCTGTATATATGGACAGTGCACAGTACTACTTCTCTAGTCCTGTATATATGGACACTGCACGGTACTACTTCTCTAGTCCTGTATATATGGACAGTGCACAGTACTACTTCTCCTGTATATATGGACAGTGCACAGTACTACTTCTCTAGTCCTGTATATATGGACAGTGCACAGTACCACTTCTCTACTCCTGTATATATGGACAGTGCACAGTACTACTTCTCTAGTCCTGTATATATGGACAGTGCACAGTACCACTTCTCTAGTCCTGTATATATGGACAGTGCACAGTACTACTTCTCTAGTCCTGTATATATGGACACTGCACAGTACTACTTCTCTAGTCCTGTATATATGGACAGTGCACAGTACTACTTCTCTAGTCCTGTATATATGGACAGTGCACAGTACTACTTCTCTAGTCCTGTATATATGGACAGTGCACAGTACTACTTCTCTAGTCCTGTATATATGGACAGTGCACAGTACCACTTCTCTAGTCCTGTATATATGGACAGTGCACAGTACTACTTCTCTAGTCCTGTATATATGGACAGTGCACAGTACCACTTCTCTACTCCTGTATATATGGACAGTGCACAGTACTACTTCTCTAGTCCTGTATATATGGACAGTGCACAGTACTACTTCTCTAGTCCTGTATATATGGACAGTGCACAGTACCACTTATCTTGTCCTGTATATGTGGACAGTGCACAGTACCACTTCTCTAGTCCTGTATATATGGACAGTGCACAGTACTACTTCTCCTGTATATATGGACAGTGCACAGTACTACTTCTCTAGTCCTGTATATATGGACAGTGCACAGTACTACTTCTCTAGTCCTGTATATATGGACAGTGCACAGTACTACTTCTCCTGTATATATGGGCAGTGCACAGTACTACTTCTCTAGTCCTGTATATATGGACAGTGCACAGTACTACTTCTCTAGTCCTGTATATATGGACAGTGCACAGTACCACTTCTTTAGTCCTGTATATATGGACAGTGCACAGTACTACTTCTCTAGTCCTGTATATATGGACAGTGCACAGTACCACTTCTCTAGTCCTGTATATATGGACAGTGCACAGTACCACTTCTCTAGTCCTGTATATATGGACAGTGCACAGTACCACTTCTCTAGTCCTGTATATATGGACAGTGCACAGTACCACTTCTCTAGTCCTGTATATATGGACAGTGCACAGTACCACTTCTCTAGTCCTGTATATATGGACAGTGCACAGTACTACTTATCTAGTCCTGTATATATGGACAGTGCACAGTACTACTTCTCTAGTCCTGTATATATGGACAGTGCACAGTACTACTTCTCTAGTCCTGTATATATGGACAGTGCACAGTACTACTTCTCTAGTCCTGTATATATGGACAGTGCACAGTACTACTTCTCTAGTCCTGTATATATGGACAGTGCACAGTACCACTTCTCTAGTCCTGTATATATGGACAGTGCACAGTACCACTTCTCTAGTCCTGTATATATGGACAGTGCACAGTACTACTTATCTAGTCCTGTATATATGGACAGTGCACAGTACTACTTCTCTAGTCCTGTATATATGGACAGTGCACAGTACTACTTCTCTAGTCCTGTATATATGGACAGTGCACAGTACTACTTCTCTAGTCCTGTATATATGGACAGTGCACAGTACCACTTCTCTAGTCCTGTATATATGGACAGTGCACAGTATCACTTCTCTGGTCCTGTATATATGGACAGTGCACAGTATCACTTCTCTTGTATACATGGCCTGTCTGTGGTCTTAGGAGAGGGGCTGCAGTGTAAAGTATAAGGGACAGAAGCTGGATTTTCTTATTAACCCCTTGCTGTTGGCTGTATCCCCGCTGTAGTATACAGTCAGCTCTCCAGTGTCAGTTGTCTATGATAGTCGGGGTCTCGCACCCAGGGAGCGCTCCGCTGATCCCGCCACCTCACGGCCTCCTTAGCTCTCTCCTTGCTCTTCTTTATCCGTCTCTTCTTCACTTTGTGCTTTTCCTTTTGTGCTTTGTCATTTGCAGCTTCGGCTGCGACTTCTTATCGTCCAAAACACAAGATCTGCCCCATCAATGGCGAGGCGGGGGAGGGGGTATGACAGTAGTAGTAAGGACACGTGTCCTCCTGGATATAGGTGGTGGGTCGGGGGGTTCAGCTTTAGGAATCTCTCAAGGAATTTTTACTTGACAAGGGGAAATGACTTGGGAACAGGGTGAGGGGCGACATTGCCCCCCGTTACTATGAAATCCAATGAGACTTCGCAGCTGAGTCTGACGCCCTCGTTGTGACACGTTTTACTTAGCGCTGGAGTTCCTGGGCCCTGCACTAATTCTGTAACCGGGACCCTCTTATCATGTGCTATGTATAATCCCGGGGTCTTCTCATGGTGTAGAGGGGTCTGTGGGCTCCCTGGTAGTGACTGCAGTCTCTGTATCCCCTATAGTGAGGAGGATGATGATGATGATGATGATGATGGTTATATCTCCTTTCTTTACTGGATCCAAGTCCGTCCAGGGGCCACATCTGCTTGGAGATTGTTTCTCCTTCCTGACGTCTTGTAGGATCCTCCAGGTTCTTCTTCAGCATCTGTAAAATCTTGTGAGATGAGACGACAATCACTCCCATCATCCTATCCCCAGGAGCTTACACTCTATGTCCCCTGTATATAGGATAGACGTTCTGATGATGTCACGTGACTATGTATCTGATTAGCAGACTGCTCCCTCCCTCCATCTTGCTGACTGTCTTCCTCAGGATGTTATCTCTGCTGGTCGGCGGGTAGAGCGCCCTCTGTCTGTCATCTCTCCATGTCACGTCGAGGTCTGCGGTCTCTGAGGTCAGGCCTGCGGGGGCCATAAGCGGAGTGACAACGAATGGACATCATTACAGCAGCTTGTCACCCAGCTTTCCTAGGAGCAGAGAGGAGTCGGCTGACGCCATTGCACCAGTCACTGCAGATTACAATAGAGTTTGGCTGGTTGCTGTCGGATACATTGAATCATATTGCACTTCCTGTCGTTGTACAAATGTCCCCCAAACACGTGACCTGTGACCCCTGACGGTCGGGATTCAGGGTCTTTCTCACTGCTCGGCCTCCTGTGTCTGCACCTGACCGGCCCAGAATTTAAGGAATTCTCCTCTTAGGACAATCCTTGTCCCTCTGGCCCTGTTCAGATTGGAGTTGATCCCTGACTTAGATACCACTGGTTGTGGGCAGAGGACCGTTGTCTAACAGCTGCCCCCACCGGTAATGGGCAGTTGGGGCAGTTAATTTTGGTGCCTCATAGGATTACTAGACTCCCTAATGTCATGTGGGTGGAGTCAGGCAGGAGAGGCAAGAACTCTGAGCCACGCCTCCTTGTCTGCTTCATCAGGCACCAAAACTACCTGCCCTGTTTGCTCGGGGGTGGCGTGGGCTTCACCCTGCATTGCATTCAGCAGAGGGGTGGTTATTTAAGGGTGTGGAGGTGGTGACTGTTCCTTTAAACCAGTGATTTGGCCATTAAGACCTAAAATAAACCCGCCCCCTACTGACACGCCTCTCTTGTCTCCGCCCCCTGGACTCCTCTAATCTTGTATATTGGTTTATTTAGCACTTCCAAGCAGGTAACAGATACTCAGTGACGACCACTAATGGCGGAGCCATCATCCAGCTTTCCTCAGATCCTGAATGACTGATCTCCTCTGCAGGGCTCACGTTATTTTCATGAACCAGCATGCTCAGGATGAACACTGGTGATCTTGCCCCACCCACATCCATCACATGACTGCGCCATTCTTGTGACCCCCTTGCTCCATTAGTGACTCTTTCCCTACAGGTTGCGCACGCAGCAGCAGGAAGAAGTCGCAGTTTACCGCCGTATCTCCGGGTGACAGATTTATTCTGTGTTTACAGATGTGACAGAGACCCCGGAGAAGCTTCTAGAACAGACCAGCGTCGCCCCCTCAGGAATCCCGTATATTTATAGGGTTGTATATGTCCCAGACTCTGCCTTCTGTCTCTGAAGTCAGGGGGCGGGTCTTTTGTCTTTGCAGCCCCTCCCCCACATCATTGTAACCACACCCACTCTCCACCGACATGAAATGTATCAATGTTACAAATTGATACAAATGATTTCTATAAACCTGAAGCTCCGCCCACTGCGCCACCATATGATCAGAGATCTGCAGATACACAGAGATAGCAAGGACCCTAATGATGGGCTTTGTACATCTGCTGTATCTAATCTCAGGTGTCACACCGTCTGCGGAGCGGCTGTATCTAATCCTGCTAGGTGTGATTCTGTCTGCTCTGCCACTGTATCTAATCCTATGTGTGATTCTGTCTGCAGAGCGGTGTATCTAATCCTGTGAAACACTGTTCATATGTTGTATCTAATCCTGACAAGTATGTTACTGTCTGCTGAGCTGCTGTATCCAATCCTATCCTGTGTTATGCTGCCTGCTAACTCAGTGTATCTAAGCTTATTGTCTTGTGTCGTGTATCTAAGCCTATTATGCATGATACAGTCTGTTGAGCTGCTGTACCTAATCCTGTCATGTTTGATGCTGTGCTGGTAAGCTGCTGTATCTAAGCCTACCATGTGTGATGCTGCACAGTGAGCCCACGTCTGATACACCTCTGATTTGTGTAGTTTGGACTCTTAGACGTTGCGATGTTGATATTGAGCTGCAAATGTTTTGCCACTTTATAAAACCTTGTGTACTTAGATTCCTGGCAGCTCCGGTAGTCAGCAGAGCGTTCCTTTAGGATATTTGGCTCATGTTCACCGAGTTCTAGAGCCAAAATCATCCCATTGTTCTCCGAATATTGTTCCTGAATGTCACAGAGACAATAATTCTAGATAAACTCAAACTGCAGATCTGGAGATGTCCTGAGAGAGCTCTGAGGTCACTGATCCAGATATATACTGTATTATACTCCAGAGCTGCGCTCACTATTCTGCTGGTACAGTCACTATGTACATACATTACATTACTTATCCTGTATTATACTCCAGAGCTGCACTCACTATTCTGCTGGTACAGTCACTGTGTACATACATTACATTACTTATCCTGTATTATATTCCAGAGCTGTGCTCACTATTCTGCTGGTACAGTCACTGTGTACATACATTACTTATCCTGTATTATACCCCAGAGCTGCGCTCACTATTCTGCTGGTACAGTCACTGTGTACATACATTACATTACTTATCCTGTATTATACTCCAGAGCTGCACTCACTATTCTGCTGGTACAGTCACTGTGTACATACATTACATTACTTATCCTGTATTATACTCCAGAGCTGCGCTCACTATTCTGCTTGTACAGTCACTGTGTACATACATTACATTACTTATCCTGTATTATACTCCAGAGCTGCACTCACTATTCTGCTGGTACAGTCACTGTGTACATACATTACATTACTTATCCTGTATTATACTCCAGAGCTGCGCTCACTATTCTGCTGGTACAGTCACCGTGTACATACATTACATTACTTATCCTGTATTATACTCCAGAGCTGCGCTCACTATTCTGCTGGTCACTGTGTACATACATTACATTACTTATCCTGTATTATACCCCAGAGCTGCGCTCACTATTCTGCTGGTGCAGTCACTGTGTACATACATTACATTACTTATCCTGTATTATACCCCAGAGCTGCGCTCACTATTCTGCTGGTACAGTCACTGTGTACATACATTACATTACTTATACTGTATTATACTCCAGAGCTGCGCTCACTATTCTGCTGGTACAGTCACTGTGTACATACATTACATTACTTATCCTGTATTATACTCCAGAGCTGCACTCACTATTCTGCTGATACAGTCACTGTGTACATACATTACATTACTTATCCTGTATTATACTCCAGAGCTGCGCTCACTATTCTGCTGGTACAGTCACTGTGTACATACATTACATTACTTATCCTGTATTATACCCCAGAGCTGCGCTCACTATTCTGCTGGTACAGTCACTGTGTACATACATTACATTACTTATCCTGTATTATACCCCAGAGCTGCGCTCACTATTCTGCTGGTGCAGTCACTGTGTACATACATTACATTACTTATCCTGTATTATACCCCAGAGCTGCGCTCACTATTCTGCTGGTGCAGTCACTGTGTACATACATTACATTACTTATCCTGTATTATACTCCAGAGCTGCGCTCACTATTCTGCTGGTGCAGTCACTGTGTACATACATTACATTACTTACCCTGTATTATACTCCAGAGCTGCGCTCACTATTCTGCTGATACAGTCACTGTGTACATACATTACATTACTTATCCTGTATTATACTCCAGAGCTGCGCTCACTATTCTGCAGCTTCTGGGATAATATTTGCCCGCGTTCCTTCTTGTTCAGTGCTTGCTCATGTGATTTGCATTCTGGGTTCTGTGACCTTCTTCAGGTTTGGTGAGTGCAGGTTCTCCATGATATTGGGGCGGGGGTACATTTTAGTATTGCAGGGCGCCCCTGTGGCACTTTCTCATTCATAGACATTGTACCATGTGACTGTCACGGGGCAGGAGGTCACAGGAGTCGTCTACATGAGCTATTATAGGGTCCCTGTGCTTCTCTATGAGTTGCTGGGGTTTGTCCTCTGTGTTGCGCTCTGGGGTCTCGCAGTCCTCGCTGTCTCTGGGGTCTCGCAGTCCTCGCTGTCTCTGGGGTCTTGGTCTCCTCCTGTCCCTTTTGCTGCTCTTTAGGGCAGATGAGTCCTCGGTGCCGGCGCTCCCCACAGTAGGGGCGGTCCATATGAAATAAGGGGCACTGGCCCTGCTAGGAAGGAGCCATGTGTTCTTAATTTTGGATATTACGCTCTTTCTGGAACTGCCCCAGTCCAATTCCAACACCAGATAATCGAGTTTGAAGTCATGTTTCACGTATGCTGTTTTTATATAACAACTAAAATCACTTTCTGCTGGGCGCGCTCCAGGGACACCGGGGCCTGTCTTTCCTCAGAGCGCCATGAAGACACCATAATTCCTCAAATTGAATTTCTGCTCCTCTCCCCCTGCACCGACCGCCCTGATCTACCTCCATTGTGCCTGGAATCCTGGTGACCGCGCATCACTGGCCTGTACAGTATCCTGACTCTTAAAGGGACACTCACCCCATATATCTATCCTATTCACTAAGTAGGTTAGTGCTCCCTGTTATCAGCCATGTCAGGAGAGGAGAGGCCGACTGTAGGACAGGGGAATACAATCTATTACTATCTGTTATCAGCCATGTCAGGAGAGGAGAGGCCGACTGTAGGACAGGAGAATACAATCTATTACTATCTGTTATCAGCCATGTCAGGAGAGGCCGACTGTAGGACAGAGGAATACAATCTATTACTATCTGTTATCAGCCATGTCAGGAGAGGAGAGGCCGACTGTAGGACAGGGGAATACAATCTATTACTATCTGTTATCAGCCATGTCAGGAGAGGAGAGGCCGACTGTAGGACAGGAGAATACAATCTATTACTATCTGTTATCAGCCATGTCAGGAGAGGAGAGGCCGACTGTAGGACAGGGGACTACAATCTATTACTATCTGTTATCAGCCATGTCAGGAGAGGAGAGGCCGACTGTAGGATAGGGGAATACAATCTATTACTATCTGTTATCTGTCATGTCAGGAGGGGAGAGGCCGACTGTAGGACAGGGGAATACAATCTATTACTATCTGTTATCAGCCATGTCAGGAGGGGAGAGGCCGACTGTAGGACAGGGGAATACAATCTATTACTATCTGTTATCAGCCATGTCAGGAGAGGAGAGGCCGACTGTAGGACAGGGGAATACAATCTATTACTATCTGTTATCAGCCATGTCAGGAGAGGAGAGGCCGACTGTAGGATAGGGGAATACAATCTATTACTATCTGTTATCTGTCATGTCAGGAGGGGAGAGGCCGACTGTAGGACAGGGGAATACAATCTATTACTATCTGTTATCAGCCATGTCAGGAGGGGAGAGGCCGACTGTAGGACAGGGGAATACAATCTATTACTATCTGTTATCAGCCATGTCAGGAGAGGAGAGGCCGACTGTAGGACAGGGGAATACAATCTATTACTATCTGTTATCAGCCATGTCAGGAGAGGAGAGGCCGACTGTAGGATAGGGGAATACAATCTATTACTATCTGTTATCTGTCATGTCAGGAGGGGAGAGGCCGACTGTAGGACAGGGGAATACAATCTATTACTATCTGTTATCAGCCATGTCAGGAGGGGAGAGGCCGACTGTAGGACAGGGAAATACAATCTATTACTATCTGTTATCAGCCATGTCAGGAGGGGAGAGGCCGACTGTAGGACAGGAGAATACAATCTATTACTATCTGTTATCAGCCATGTCAGGAGAGGAGAGGCCGACTGTAGGACAGGGGAATACAATCTATTACTATCTCTTATCAGCCATGTCAGGAGAGGCCGACTGTAGGACAGGAGAATACAATCTATTACTATCTGTTATCAGCCATGTCAGGAGAGGAGAGGCCGACTGTAGGACAGGGGAATACAATCTATTACTATCTGTTATCAGCCATGTCAGGAGGGGAGAGGCCGACTGTAGGACAGGGGAATACAATCTATTACTATCTGTTATCAGCCATGTCAGGAGAGGAGAGGCCGACTGTAGGACAGGGGAATACAATCTATTACTATCTGTTATCAGCCATGTCAGGAGAGGAGAGGCCGACTGTAGGACAGGGGAATACAATCTATTACTATCTGTTATCAGCCATGTCAGGAGAGGCCGACTGTAGGACAGGGGAATACAATCTATTACTATCTGTTATCAGCCATGTCAGGAGGGGAGAGGCCGACTGTAGGACAGGAGAATACAATCTATTACTATCTGTTATCAGCCATGTCAGGAGAGGAGAGGCCGACTGTAGGACAGGAGAATACAATCTATTACTATCTGTTATCAGCCATGTCAGGAGGGGAGAGGCCGACTGTAGGACAGGGGAATACCATCTATTACTATCTGTTATCAGCCATGTCAGGAGAGGAGAGGCCGACTGTAGGACAGGGGAATACAATCTATTACTATCTGTTATCAGCCATGTCAGGAGAGGCCGACTGTAGGACAGGGGAATACAATCTATTACTATCTGTTATCAGCCATGTCAGGAGAGGAGAGGCCGACTGTAGGACAGGGGAATACAATCTATTACTATCTGTTATCAGCCATGTCAGGAGAGGAGAGGCCGACTGTAGGACAGGAGAATACAATCTATTACTATCTGTTATCAGCCATGTCAGGAGAGGAGAGGCCGACTGTAGGACAGGGGAATACAATCTATTACTATCTGTTATCAGCCATGTCAGGAGAGGAGAGGCCGACTGTAGGACAGGAGAATACAATCTATTACTATCTGTTATCTGTCATGTCAGGAGGGGAGAGGCCGACTGTAGGACAGGGGAATACAATCTATTACTATCTGTTATCAGCCATGTCAGGAGAGGCCGACTGTAGGACAGGAGAATACAATCTATTACTATCTGTTATCTGTCATGTCAGGAGGGGAGAGGCCGACTGTAGGACAGGGGAATACAATCTATTACTATCTGTTATCAGCCATGTCAGGAGAGGAGAGGCCGACTGTAGGACAGGAGAATACAATCTATTACCATCTGTTATCAGCCATGTCAGGAGAGGAGAGGCCGACTGTAGGACAGGGGAATACAATCTATTACTATCTGTTATCAGCCATGTCAGGAGAGGCCGACTGTAGGACAGGGGAATACAATCTATTACTATCTGTTATCAGCCATGTCAGGAGGGGAGAGGCCGACTGTAGGACAGGAGAATACAATCTATTACTATCTGTTATCAACCATGTCAGGAGAGGAGAGGCCGACTGTAGGACAGGAGAATACAATCTATTACTATCTGTTATCAGCCATGTCAGGAGGGGAGAGGCCGACTGTAGGACAGGGGAATACCATCTATTACTATCTGTTATCAGCCATGTCAGGAGAGGAGAGGCCGACTGTAGGACAGGGGAATACAATCTATTACTATCTGTTATCAGCCATGTCAGGAGAGGAGAGGCCGACTGTAGGACAGGGGAATACAATCTATTACTATCTGTTATCAGCCATGTCAGGAGAGGCCGACTGTAGGACAGGGGAATACAATCTATTACTATCTGTTATCAGCCATGTCAGGAGAGGCCGACTGTAGGACAGGGGAATACAATCTATTACTATCTGTTATCAGCCATGTCAGGAGAGGCCGACTGTAGGACAGGGGAATACAATCTATTACTATCTGTTATCAGTCATGTCAGGAAAGGAGAGGCCGACTGTAGGACAGGGGAATACAATCTATTACTATCTGTTATCAGCCATGTCAGGAGAGGAGAGGTCGACTGTAGGACGGGGGAATACAATCTATTACTATCTGTTATCAGCCATGTCAGGAGAGGAGAGGTCGACTGTAGGACAGGAGAATACAATCTATTACTATCTGTTATCAGCCATGTCAGGAGGGGAGAGGCCGACTGTAGGACAGGGAATACAATCTATTACTATCTGTTATCAGCCATGTCAGGAGAGGAGAGGTCGACTGTAGGACAGGGGAATACAATCTATTACTATCTGTTATCAGCCATGTCAGGAGAGGAGAGGTCGACTGTAGGACAGGAGAATACAATCTATTACTATCTGTTATCAGCCATGTCAGGAGAGGAGAGGCCGACTGTAGAACAGGAGAATACAATCTATTACTATCTGTTATCAGCCATGTCAGGAGAGGCCGACTGTAGGACAGGAGAATACAATCTATTACTATATGTTATCAGCCATGTCAGGAGGGGAGAGGCCGACTGTAGGACAGGGGAATACAATCTATTACTATCTGTTATCAGCCATGTCAGGAGGGGAGAGGCCGACTGTAGGACAGGGGAATACAATCTATTACTATCTGTTATCAGCCATGTCAGGAGAGGAGAGGCCGACTGTAGAACAGGAGAATACAATCTATTACTATCTGTTATCAGCCATGTCAGGAGAGGAGAGGCCGACTGTAGGACAGGGGAATACAATCTATTACTATCTGTTATCAGCCATGTCAGGAGAGGAGAGGCCGACTGTAGGACAGGAGAATACAATCTATTACTATCTGTTATCAGCCATGTCAGGAGAGGAGAGGCCGACTGTAGGACAGGAGAATACAATCTATTACTATCTGTTATCAGCCATGTCAGGAGAGGAGAGGCCGACTGTAGGACAGGGGAATACAATCTATTACTATCTGTTATCAGCCATGTCAGGAGAGGAGAGGCCGACTGTAGGACAGGAGAATACAATCTATTACTATCTGTTATCAGCCATGTCAGGAGAGGAGAGGCCGACTGTAGGACAGAGGAATACAATCTATTACTATCTGTTATCAGTCATGTCAGGAGAGGCCGACTGTAGGACAGGAGAATACAATCTATTACTATCTGTTATCAGTCATGTCAGGAGAGGAGAGGCCGACTGTAGGACAGGAGAATACAATCTATTACTATCTGTTATCAGCCATGTCAGGAGAGGCCGACTGTAGGACAGGAGAATACAATCTATTACTATCTGTTATCAGCCATGTCAGGAGAGGAGAGGCCGACTGTAGGACAGGAGAATACAATCTATTACTATCTGTTATCAGCCATGTCAGGAGAGGAGAGGCCGACTGTAGGACAGGGGAATACAATCTATTACTATCTGTTATCAGCCATGTCAGGAGAGGCCGACTGTAGGACAGGAGAATACAATCTATTACTATCTGTTATCAGTCATGTCAGGAGAGGAGAGGCCGACTGTAGGACGGGGGAATACAATCTATTACTATCTGTTATCAGCCATGTCAGGAGAGGAGAGGCCGACTGTAGGACAGGGGAATACAATCTATTACTATCTGTTATCAGCCATGTCAGGAGAGGCCGACTGTAGGACAGGAGAATACAATCTATTACTATCTGTTATCAGCCATGTCAGGAGAGGAGAGGCCGACTGTAGGACAGGAGAATACAATCTATTACTATCTGTTATCAGCCATGTCAGGAGAGGAGAGGCCGACTGTAGGACAGGAGAATACAATCTATTACTATCTGTTATCAGCCACATCAGGAGAGGCCGACTGTAGGACAGGGGAATACAATCTATTACTATCTGTTATCAGCCATGTCAGGAGAGAAGAGGCCGACTGTAGGACAGAGGAATACAATCTATTACTATCTGTTATCAGCCATGTCAGGAGAGGCCGACTGTAGGACAGGGGAATACAATCTATTACTATCTGTTATCAGCCATGTCAGGAGAGGAGAGGCCGACTGTAGGACAGGGGAATACAATCTATTACTATCTGTTATCAGCCATGTCAGGAGAGGCCGACTGTAGGACAGAGGAATCTAAAATATGGGTTAGTGTCCCTTTAAGGAGAGGGATTTCTTTGGCTCCAGACTATCCTTTCCTGTATAGACGTTGTTCAGCCATAATTGTTCCTCCTACTAAGCTTGAAGGGTCCTTAAGTAATGTTCAGAGCGCAGTTTTGATGTAATGAGTAAAAGTGACCAAGATTATTTCTATTATTATTCTTATTATTTTTGTATTTTTATGTAGCAGCTTATAATATACAGCGACTACATTCATGAGGTTGCGGTATATTATCCTCTGCTGCAGGTGGAATGTTCTGCAGAGATCATTATGAAATTAGAATTTTATCCACATAACTTGTGTGTGATTCATTAAAAAAGTTTATTAAGAGACTGTAAGAAGTGGCCGGGTCTGTGAGTCAGTTTTGTAGCATTATAGAAAATCCAAGGGGTGAGGAGTCCCCATCCTGACAGGACAAAGATAAAGTATCACATCTATCAGAGCCTTGTGCCAAACCTTTGCCCTATAGTATAACCCCTCTGCCCTGACTTTGAACATACACATAGTTATTACTATCATTACTTATCCTGTATTATACTCCAGAGCTGCGCTCACTATTCTGCTGGTACAGTCACTGTGTACATACATTACATTACTTATCCTGTATTATACTCCAGAGCTGCGCTCACTATTCTGCTGGTGCAGTCACTGTGTACATACATTACATTACTTATCCTGTATTATACTCCAGAGCTGCGCTCACTATTCTGCTGGTACAGTCACTGTGTACATACATTACATTACTTATCCTGTATTATACTCCAGAGCTGCGCTCACTATTCTGCTGGTGCAGTCACTGTGTACATACATTACATTACTTATCCTGTATTATACTCCAGAGCTGCGCTCACTATTCTGCTGGTACAGTCACTGTGTACATACATTACATTACTTATCCTGTATTATACTCCAGAGCTGCACTCACTATTCTGCTGGTACAGTCACTATGTACATACATTACATTACTTATCCTGTATTATACTCCAGAGCTGCACTCACTATTCTGCTGGTACAGTCACTTTGTACATACATTACATTACTTATCCTGTATTATACTCCAGAGCTGCGCTCACTATTCTGCTGGTACAGTCACTGTGTACATACATTACATTACTTATCCTGTATTATACTCCAGAGCTGCACTCACTATTCTGCTGGTACAGTCACTGTGTACATACATTACATTACTTATCCTGTATTATACTCCAGAGCTGCACTCACTATTCTGCTGGTGCAGTCACTGTGTACATACATTACATTACTTATCCTGTATTATACTCCAGAGCTGCGCTCACTATTCTGCTGTACAGTCACTGTGTACATTACATTACTTATCCTGTATTATACTTCAGAGCTGCGCTCACTATTTTGCTGGTGCACAGTATATTACATTACTTATTCTGGGGATCGCTCCCCGCACGGTGTTGCCTAATCTTGCAGCGCACGAGGCTGGAGAGTAATATCTAAGAGGGCGGAAGGAAAATCGACTTAATTTAAGGAAAGAAAACAAACTTGTTTAATTACCTTGGCAGGGCAGATATCTGAGCGGACTGTAATAATCTCTGGCTCTGCTTCACCTCGACACTTAACTGTTACAGCAGGAGATTCAGGTGTCCCCGTCACCGCACCCCTAGAACCTCCCAATCTTCTGGTGTCTGTATTCAGGGGTCCTGCTCAGCTGCAGACACTCAGCACCTCTTTGTTACATTGTTGCTATTTATAAAATCTATTTGTCATCTTTATACTTGTTACTTTGTTGCACATAATACAGATTGATCTACCTGGGGATTGTCTGTCAGGTCTGTGCAGTGTCCGATGTCTCCTCACTGGGGGAAGATGTTGCAGATGACGTTGAGGAGACGTTTTATTTGCTTTGCTTTTATTCTGCCACATTTTGTTGGTTTTGTCCCTGATATAAGAGCTCGCCCTGGATCACGTGTGCGGGTGATGAGGTGTCGGGTCAGGTTTAGCACTGTGGTGATGACTTATTGGGGTTCATCTAATTGGGGTTGAATATTCTTGTGTTTGGAGTTACGTAGATTCTCGCTGCAGTCTGTCGGGGTTTGGGGGCGTACAATGTATCCATTTTTATTTCTCTGTATCATTTCACAGGTTGTAACAATATTTAGTATTTTCAGAGGGTCTTAATACAGTTATAAATCTCTGTGAGTATTTTGGGGGGTTTGTGGTCTGAAATCATAAGAATAATGTTCATAACAAAACACCTCAAGATCCCGCTTGTGACTCTACCCCAATATATATATATATGCACAAGGATCCCCGGCAGTGTATTCTGGTCTTAGACCCCCTCATTTATGTCTTGTTTTAGGGTCAGGCAGCAGATCCTAAGCTTTGTACTCTGCACATAACACCCCTGATTGATGTCTTGTTTTGGGGTCTAACTAGGGGTGCACCAGCGCCAAGTGCAGGAACTAGAGATGTGTTACTGGTTTGTGCACCGAGTCCTGTCTTACATGAAGTCATCCTTAGGTATCAGAATGATACTGTGAGTGATAGGGCTTTATATTCCAGGGGGGAGGTGTTACACCTTGGTGTTCTGCGGAGGGGAGATAGGGCTTGATATTTTGGGGAGGGGGTGATAGAGCTTGATGTCCTGGGGAGGGGTTGATGCAACTTGATATTCTGGGAGGGGATGATAAGCTTGATATTTTGGGGAGGGGGTGATAAAGCTTGATGTTCTGGGGAGGGGTCAGGCCTTGATGTTGTGGGGAGGGGCAGGCCTTGATGTTCTAGGGATGGGGTGATACACCTTGATATTCTGGGGAGGGGAGATAGGGCTTGATATTCTGGGGAGGGGGTGATATGCCTTGATGTTCTGGGGAGGTGATGATAGGCCTTGATATTCTGGGGAGGGGATAATAGGGCTTGATATTCTGGGGTGGGGGTGATAGAGCTTGATGTTGTGGGGAGGGGTCAGGCCTTGATATTGGGGGTGTCACCTGACAGAAGCGTCCCCCTCTTTTCTTTCCTTTCTTTGTTTTGCCTGTTACATTTCCATTGTTACTTTTATGTTTGTCTTTACTTTGAACTTGAGTATGGGGTCCTGGAGAAGCCCCCCCCCCCCTCACCAGCCTTCTCCCCGGCCTCCCCGTCACTTGTACTCAAGATGACATCACCATCCTCCTATGACATCACTGCCGTCCAGAGAAAGGCACGGTCTCACACCAGACTCCAGGGCTTATGAATTGCATTCTGCTTTTTTTTCTTTTTTTGCTCCCTGTTCTTTTCCTTTTCTTTTGATTTTCTTCATTTATTTTGTTTTTTTTTCCTTTGTTTTAAGGATTTAGCCGACCTCTGCAGCGGAGATGGAGTGTCAATGCTTTTAATTGTGCATGTAATGTAATTGGAGGCGTTTCATTCACCTGCTGACGCGAGTTTTTTTCTTCATCTTAGTGCTTGAATGTACCTGTAGACCTGCATCTAGCTTCTTGTTGCAGCCCTTTGATGCAGGTAGGACACATTATAAATAGGCTTGTTGCTATGGGGAGTAATAGAAGTCTGTGTGTTGTGTATAGCTAACCTTTATCTGCTCCTTGGACAACGCAATTTCTTCTAAGCAAATGACGATCGTGGTGTATTGCCTGATTGAGACCAAAACTTGCCTGGCTTCTTAGTAATGCCGTGTCCATGAAATGCAGGGGGGCGCCCGATGCACCCCCCAACCACTAGACTGGACACAGCGCTGTCCACCCCCCACCTGGGCCAGGCACAACAATATGGAGTCCTTGTTTCTCAATAAATAGTTACCTCCTTCATGTTTTTGGATATATAAATACAGTTTGGAGGGGCGAGGCAATACACCCCTCCAGTAAAATATGGGCTCCCTATTTCTCCAAATCCTTTACTGTTTCATGTTTATGGATATATATTAAATATGGGGGAGCGAGGCATTGCACCCCTGAACTATCAGATGCCCTTGGATTGCGGGGGGCTATACAGCGTTAGAGACCATTGCAACATTGTAACTGAAGCAGTAAAATACGGGGTCCCCATTGCTCACAACATTGGTTGCTGAGGGTTTTTGGGTGTAAATTAAAGGGGTTTTCCAGGACTATGATATTTATTGCTGCGGCCTCTTCACTGCCAAGCACAGCGCTGTCCATTGTATAGTGGCTGTGCTTGGTACTGCAGCTCAGGTTGCAGCAGGGCCAGGTGTCTGGCCAGGGAGGAGTCAGTGGGGCTCAACCAAGGAGACAGCTGATGAGTGGGGGGCAATGGGTGTCAGGCTCTAAAAAGGGAGGGCCATTAATATAGTCTAGAAATACCCCTTTAAATATGGGGGAGCAAGACAATGCAGCCCCCAACTATTAGCTCACCTGCGTATTGAGGGTGACTGGGCAGGGATGGAGATTATATATTTTAGTGACCCCCAATATTCAAGGCCAGACAATAAACTAGGGGTTCACCTGATTCCAAAAGGTTTCCTATTGCATGTTTTTGAATACGGAGGGGCAAGACAAATGTCCCCCCCCTCAAAACGACATGACCTGTGTAAGGAGGGTGACCTGGTAGAGGTATATACGGCTTCAGAGACCACCCCAGCATTCTAGGCCGGAGAAATACGACATGGGGGTCCCCGCTTTCAAAAAGGTTGCTGTTGCATGTTTTTGGATGAATGACCAGAGGGGCGCGCAGTGCACCCCCTCCTCTACTGCTGGACCGTATGGTGGACATGAGTGTTGAGTGAGTGGCGCTTATATCGCTTTACAGATCACCCCAATGTTTAAAGTCAGAGCAATACAATATAATATGGGGTTCTTCCAAAAAGTTGCATGTTTTGGGAGAGATTTGTTAATGATATCAGGGGAGCGGGCAGTGCCCCCCTCCTCTAGGCGACTGCATGGTGTGTGGCTGGGGGCTTACATTGCTTTAGACCCCCCCCCCCCCCCCCAATGTAATCTGGGACCCCCATTGCTTTCCAATTGTTTCCTGCCGCATGATTTGGAATGTGATGTTCTTGCTTTATTGAGAGCTTGAAGTGTTAAAGATGTGATAGATTATCATGGGGTGGGGGATGGGTGGGGGTCTTTTGAGGTCTCTGCCCCCCCCCCCCCGCGCTTAGATTTGGTTACTGACACCATAAATATTATACAAACATCTGATAATAGAGATTCAATGTATCAATGAAGGTGTATGGTGTTTCTTCTCCATTCACATCAAAAGCTGCAATCACACGAAGGCGCAGTGCATTGTGGGAACATGGATAGCAGTAACACAGTCTCAGGTGCAGATGTGGCAATGGGACAGAGCCAAGGTGCCGGCAGCTCTGGGTGTGAATGGAGAAATAAAAGAAAAGTCATTACAAAAACTGTAACACAAGTCCTGCAAACATACCGTATATGTGTAAGGGGAACTCTTTTTTAAAAAATTTCCCATATTGCTGTCTATGTTTTAAATTATCACACTGACCACTAAGCCTAATTCTAGACCGGCACTTGCCAATTCTGTAGGGGTTTGTTTGCAGTTGTCACCTCTTGGAGACCACACACAGGACTACAATAGAAGATAACACCTGTATAGATAACACCGCACACCCATCACTACTGACACTATAAATAAAAGCACATTAATGGAAAGTCCCACATGTTACTATCTGGTATCACCCCCCGAGGTCACAGAGAGGGGCCTTATTTATGGGGTGTCCTCCTAGTTGCCCCCATATCCTCAGTTCTCTGTGTCTACGGAGACGATGTGAATGTACAAATATAACAATGTATCTAATTTTATGAAGTTTTCTTTTCTTAATTGTATTTGTTACTTTTTGATGATTTTATTTCTTATGTGGACAATGTAAATATCCGACCCCGCTGCTCTGTGCTACATGGTGGTACATAGGACGTCACATGGGATTTAAAGGAACAGTACATGTGGAACTGAATGATAAATTAAATAATAAAAGAAAGCATTCCCCGCCAAGCACTCAGGGGTTAACCATCCCCTGGTCACTTCCATTGGTGACTGTTGGATTTAACTATTGGGATGAAGTTCTGGTCTCCAGTTATAGACAGCACATTGGGGGGAGGCTCCTGCTGCAGCCAGATGCTTTACAGTCTGACCCGAGGTTATTGTGAAGGAATATACAGAAGAATTCCTTATATATTATTCACGTATCTCAACATCGTGGGGTCCTTGTGCCTGGGAATTGAGCTTACAATGTTGTGTCCTTCCCCTTTAAGAAGAATTAATGGAATCTTAATGAGTCATGTAGAGACTTGGAGATAGAATAGTCTCCTATAAATCAGGGGCGTTCTCACCACAGTCTAAAAATACCCATTACACGGAAAGGCGGCAGCTCTGGGGCTAGTCCTGACCAGGAACTTTACAGCCAGGTACAAATACAAAGATTTCCCCGAACCTAGAAAGTTTACAAGTCCGCAAAGCAGAAAGTGGAGTCAGAAAGAGAATGACAAGGAGAGAGAAGACAGAGAGGAAAATGTATAAGAGAGGAGAGAGAAGACTCCATCAGTAACCAGGGCGCTGCATCACTAGGATTGTTATTTGTGTCATTGTATCATTAAGGGTTAATGTCAAATATCACTATTAATAGTAGAGAAAGCCCATAATATGTGTACAGATAACTCTCAGGGGTTATTGGACAAAGGGGATGGATCCTGAGTTACATCCTGTATTATACTCCAGAGCTGCGCTCACTATTCTGCTGGTGCAGTCACTGTGTACACACATTACATTACTTATCCTGTATTATACTCCAGAGCTGCGCTCACTATTCTGCTGGTACAGTCACTGTGTACATACATTACATTACTTATCCTGTATTATACTCCAGAGCTGCGCTCACTATTCTGCTGGTACAGTCACTGTGTACATACATTACATTACTTATCCGGTATTATACTCCAGAGCTGCGCTCACTATTCTGCTGGTGCAGTCACTGTGTACATACATTATATTACTTATCCTGTATTAAACTCCAGAGCTGCGCTCACTATTCTGCTGGTACAGTCACTGTGTACATACATTACATTACTTATCCTGTATTATACTCCAGAGCTGCGCTCACTATTCTGCTGGTACAGTCACTGTGTACATACATTACATTACTTATCCTGTATTATACTCCAGAGCTGCGCTCACTATTCTGCTGGTACAGTCACTGTGTACATACATTACATTACTTATCCGGTATTATACTCCAGAGCTGCGCTCACTATTCTGCTGGTGCAGTCACTGTGTACATACATTATATTACTTATCCTGTATTAAACTCCAGAGCTGCGCTCACTATTCTGCTGGTACAGTCACTGTGTACATACATTACATTACTTATCCTGTATTATACTCCAGAGCTGCGCTCACTATTCTGCTGGTACAGTCACTGTGTACATCCATTACATTACTTATCCTGTATTATACTCCAGAGCTGCGCTCACTATTCTGCTGGTACAGTCACTGTGTACATACATTACATTACTTATCCTGTATTATACTCCAGAGCTGCGCTCACTATTCTGCTGGTACAGTCACTGTGTACACACATTACATTACTTATCCTGTAATATACTCCAGAGCTGCGCTCACTATTCTGCTGGTACAGTCACTGTGTACACACATTACATTACTTATCCTGTATTATACTCCAGAGCTGCGCTCACTATTCTGCTGGTACAGTCACTGTGTACATACATTACATTACTTATCCTGTATTATACTCCAGAGCTGCGCTCACTATTCTGCTGGTACAGTCACTGTGTACATACATTACATTACTTATCCTGTATTATACTCCAGAGCTGCGCTCACTATTCTGCTGGTACAGTCACTGTGTACATACATTACATTACTTATCCTGTATTATACTCCAGAGCTGCGCTCACTATTCTGCTGGTCACTGTGTACATACATTACATTACTTATCCTGTATTATACTCCAGATCTGCGCTCACTATTCTGCTGGTACAGTCACTGTGTACATACATTACATTACTTATCCTGTATTATACTCCAGCGCTGCGCTCACTATTCTGCTGGTACAGTCACTGTGTACATACATTACATTACTTATCCTGTATTATACTCCAGAGCTGCGCTCACTATTCTGCTGGTGCAGTCACTGTGTACATACATTACATTACTTATCCTGTATTATACTCCAGAGCTGCACTCACTATTCTGCTGGTACAGTCACTGTGTACATACATTATATTACTTATCCTGTATTATACTCCAGAGCTGCGCTCACTATTCTGCTGGTACAGTCACTGTGTACATACATTACATTACTTATCCTGTATTATACTCCAGAGCTGCGCTCACTATTCTGCTGGTACAGTCACTGTGTACATACATTACATTACTTATCCTGTATTATACTCCAGAGCTGCGCTCACTATTCTGCTGGTGCAGTCACTGTGTACATACATTACATTACTTATCCTGTATTATACTCCAGAGCTGCACTCACTATTCTGCTGGTACAGTCACTGTGTACATACATTACATTACTTATCCTGTATTATACTCCAGAGCTGCGCTCACTATTCTGCTCGTACAGTCACTGTGTACATACATTACATTACTTATCCTGTATTATACTCCAGAGCTGCACTCACTATTCTGCTGGTACAGTCACTGTGTACATACATTACATTACTTATCCTGTAATATACTCCAGAGCTGCGCTCACTATTCTGCTGGTACAGTCACTGTGTATATACAATACATTACTTATCCTGTATTATACCCCAGAGCTGCACTCACTATTCTGCTGGTACAGTCACTGTGTACATACATTACATTACTTATCCTGTAATATACTCCAGAGCTGCGCTCACTATTCTGCTGGTACAGTCACTGTGTATATACAATACATTACTTATCCTGTATTATACCCCAGAGCTGCACTCACTATTCTGCTAGTGCAGTCACTGTGTACATACATTACATTAGTTATCCTGTATTATACTCCAGAGCTGCGCTCACTATTCTGCTGGTGCAGTCACTGTGTACATACATGACATTACTTATCCTGTATTATACCCCAGAGCTGCGCTCACTATTCTGCTGGTACAGTCACTGTGTACATACATTACATTACTTATCCTGTATTATACTCCAGAGCTGCGCTCACTATTCTGCTGGTACAGTCACTGCGTACATACATTACATTACTTATCCTGTATTATACTCCAGAGCTGCGCTCACTATTCTGCTGATACAGTCACTGTGTACATACATTACATTACTTATCCTGTATTATACTCCAGAGCTGCGCTCACTATTCTGCTGGTACAGTCACTGTGTACATACATTACATTACTTATCCTATATTATACTCCAGAGCTGCGCTCACTATTCTGCTGGTACAGTCACTGTGTACATACATTACATTACTTATCCTGTATTATACTCCAGAGCTGCGCTCACTATTCTGCTGGTGCAGTCACTGTGTACATACATTACATTACTTATCCTGTGTTATACTCCAGAGCTGCGCTCACTATTCTGCTGGTAGTGTCACTGTGTACATACGTTACATTACTTATCCTGTATTATACTCCAGAGCTGCACTCACTATTCTGCTGGTGCAGTCACTGTGTACATACATTACATTACTTATCCTGTATTATACTCCAGAGCTGCACTCACTATTCTGCTGGTGCAGTCACTGTGTACATACATTACATTACTTATCCTGTATTATACTCCAGAGCTGCGCTCACTATTCTGCTGGTACAGTCACTGTGTACATACATTACATTACTTATCCTGTATTATACTCCAGAGCTGCGCTCACTATTCTGCTGGTACAGTCACTGTGTACATACATTACATTACTTATCCTATATTATACTCCAGAGCTGCGCTCACTATTCTGCTGGTGCAGTCACTGTGTACATACATTACATTACTTATCCTGTATTATACTCCAGAGCTGTGCTCACTATTCTGCTGGTGCAGTCATTGTGTACATACATTACATTACTTATCCTGTATTATACTCCAGAGCTGCGCTCACTATTCTGCTGGTACAGTCATTGTGTACATACATTACATTACTTATCCTGTATTATACTGCAGAGCTGCGCTCACTATTCTGCTGGTGCAGTCACTGTGTACATACATTACATTACTTATCCTGTATTATACCCCAGAGCTGCGCTCACTATTCTGCTGGTGCAGTCACTGTGTACATACATTACATTACTTATCCTGTATTATACTCCAGAGCTGCACTCATTGTTTTACTGTTGGAATGGTTCATCAGCTGAATACTGAGTGCAGCTCTGGAGGTTAATAACTCTACCAGCTGAAGATAGAATACTGTAACACTGCACCTGTGTGAATGATTGTATTGTATGCAGTGAGGAGGGATCTCAGTGATACAATGTTGCAGAACTTTCTATTCTTTGTGGATAAGTCTCCATAAGTCTGTTTTGACCCCTTTAGTTTTAGAATGAGTTTCCCTTTTTGTGGACTTGTTGGTGCGAGCAGTTTTGGGGTCACAGTGTAGTATTTGGGGGTCACACTTTAATATTTGGGATCACAGTGTAATATTTCCGGTCACACTGTAATATTCAGGTTCACACTTTAATATTTGGGGTCACATTTTAATCCAATGGACGAAGAAGAATTTGCCGGCAGCTCTCCGTAAATAAAATATAACTTTTATTTTGAATACATCATAAAATGACAAAAACTTTGATGTAAATGATAAATCAGAAAAAAGAAAAATCCCCCTAAAAAACCGCATTTTTTTAGGGGGATTTTTCTTTTTTCTGATTTATCATTTACATCAAAGTTTTTGTCATTTTATGATGTATTCAAAATAAAAGTTATATTTTATTTACGGAGAGCTGCCGGCAAATTCTTCTTCGTCCATTGGATTCAGTTACGCTCTAGGAATAAAGCGTGCCGTGCACCCCGAACTTATTTCTGCAAGCCGACATCTTCATATAAAAGGGTGAGCTGAAAACTTTTTTCTATTTTTGGTCACATTTTAATGTTCGGGGTCACACTAATATTCGGGGTCGCACTAATATTCGGGGTCACAGTGTAGTATTTGGAGTCACACTTTAATATTCGGGGTCCCAGTGTAATATTCGGGGTCACAGTGTAATATTCAGGGTCACCCTGTAATATTCAGGGTCACCCTGTAATATTCGGGGTCACACTGTAATATTCGGGGTCACATTGTAATATTCAGGGTCACACTATAGTATTTGGGGTCACAGTGTAATATTCAGGGTCACAGTGTAGTATTTGGGTTCACAGTGTAATATTCGGGGTCACAGTGTAATATTCGGGGTCACACTGTAATATTCGGGGTCACACTGTAATATTCGGGGTCACAGTGTAATATTCGGGGTCACAGTGTATTATTCGGGGTCACACTGTAATATTCGGGGTCACAGTGTAGTATTTGGGGTCACAGTGTGATATTTGGGGTTACGGTGTAACATTTGAGGTCGGTCACAGTGTAATTTTTGGGGTCCCAGTGTAATATTCGGGGTCACACTGTAGTATTCGGGGTCACGCTGTAACATTCGGTGTCACACTGTAACATTCGGTGTCACACTGTAATATTCGGGGTCACACTGTAATATTCGGGGTCACACTGTAATATTCGGGGTCACAGTGTAATATTCGGGGTCACACTGTAATATTCGGGGTCACACTGTAGTATTCGGGGTCACACTGTAGTATTCGGGGTCACACTGTAATATTCGGGGTCACACTGTAGTATTCGGGGTCACGCTGTAATATTCGGGGTCACAGTGTAATATTCGGGGTCACACTAATATTCGGGGTCACACTGTAGTATTTGGGGTTACACTGTAGTATTCGGGGTCACACTGTAGTATTCGGGGTCATGCTGTAGTATTCGGGGTCACGCTGTAGTATTCGGGGTCACACTGTAGTATTTGGGGTCACACTGTAATATTCGGGGTCACACTGTAGTATTTGGGGTCACACTGTAATATTCGGGGTCACACTGTAGTATTTGGGGTCACACTGTAGTATTTGGGGTCACACTGTAGTATTCGGGGTCACACTGTAGTATTCGGGGTCACACTGTAATATTCGGAGTCATACTGTAGTATTCGGGGTCACGCTGTAGTATTCGGGGTCACGCTGTAGTATTTGGGGTCACACTGTAATATTCGGGGTCACACTAATATTCGGGGTCACACTGTAGTATTTGGGGTTACACTGTAGTATTCGGGGTCACACTGTAATATTCGGGGTCACACTGTAGTATTCGGGGTCACGCTGTAATATTCGGGGTCACAGTGTAATATTCGGGGTCACACTGTAGTATTCGGGGTCACACTGTAATATTCGGAGTCATACTGTAGTATTCGGGGTCACGCTGTAGTATTCGGGGTCACACTGTAGTATTCGGGGTCACGCTGTAGTATTCGGGGTCACGCTGTAGTATTTGGGGTCACACTGTAATATTCGGGGTCACATGGCTTCTCCCGTGTACTCTCCGTGGTTTCCTGGAATATTAATGTGATTCTTACCTGGGTAAACACCCGGCTGTTTGCTCGCGCTCTCGGCTCCTCCCAGCTGTCTCTCTGTTTACTTTGGAAAGTAAAGTGAAATCTTCAGTTTTAATAAGAATCCAGTGATCTGCTCGGGAAGTCTCAGGTCTCACTGCTTCTTAAAGGGCCAGTCCCTTATTGTCAGCGGATTCATGTCATGCAGACAGTTTATGTCCCTGCTGTTTATCCCAATGAATCTGCTCAGCGATCTGATAAGAATTCCCAGGTTTTCACTTTCATTGCCTGCAGTGAGGTCAGAGGTCGCAGCTCCATAGACAGCTGAGTGGGAGAAGTTAGCTACTCCTGCCCCATAGAAGTACACTACCTAGGTCAGGAGTAATATGGCCACAAGACCCAGACTCTGCAGGTCCTGCTATGGATAAAGGAAAACTTGTCCCTTATCCAATAATGCAGTAGTCTATATTCTATAATATTGTAACATATTACAGTTGTTGTATCATAATATGTGATAATACATTAGAGTATACTGGGATATATTACATTACAGCACATGATATTGTATATTACAGTAGGTTACGTTGTAGCATAATATATTACATTAGATTGTACTGTTATATATGACATGACAGTATATTATATTGTAGCATATTACAGTATGTTACGTTGTATCATAATGTATATGACATTAGCTTATACTGTGATATATTACATTACAATATATTGCATTATACTTTGTCGTAGCATATTATATGATGTTGCATTATTTTATACTGTGCTATATGATATCACAGTATATTATAATCTATGTAGAATTATATTATGTTGTCACATACCGTAATTTATATTACATTAGATTACATTGTGAGCTGGAACAAGCGGTAGCCAATGGTCTAAAGCTAAATGACCCCCCCCCCCCCCATATTACCCATCATCTCATTTTTATGGCACTATGACATGTCAACTAAATCTAATTCTATGTATTGCCATTATTATATGAGCAGTATATACAGTACACTCATATAGTATAAATGGCTCGCACTGTTACATGTTTCTATAGACACTGATATCTCTGCTGTTATTACATTGATTACATAGGCTGTGATTATTTTCTACCACATAGTATTCCAGCGTATTCTCAGCGTTTTATTTTACAAGAAATATATATGGATGACACAATAATGTATATCCAGTATATACCTGTGTTTATAGATGTGCTGATACGTTTATTTCTGTATTTAGTTTTAGTATAATAATATTATGTCTTTGTATCAGATTGTTACATTATGTGATATTTGTATCATTTCTTTGTGTCTTCTCGCAGTATTACCTTATAGTATTACAGAATATAGTAGAGAAACTTAAAGTTTGTTCCTCTGTGTGATATAATACTGTATCTTACAATGATACATGATGTGTTTTATGGTATTTTGTTACATTGTATTAGGGCTTGGAACATGTGACCTAAATCAAAATCTGAGTTAATTGAACATTTTTTTCTCGATTATGATTATTGAATGATTATTTTCGGACACTTCCCTTTATATATACCATGCCACTGGATATTTCTCCACATATCAGCAGACCCGATTGGACAGTGTACAGATGACTTTGGTTATTAGATGATTACGTATACTGTGTCATATTTCTGTATCCTATAGTATAGGTGCATTGCATTATAGATGACATTGTTACATTGTGTTGTGCTGTATCATGGCATATATTGTATCATATCTACGAATCTTTGAGTAGTATATTTTATAGTATAACTTGTTCTAGTAGTATATTGTATGACATTGTATTGTCTGATACGCTGCAGTATATGATATGTTATGATAAATGGATGGCTCATTGACCAGTGTGTTGCGGGCCTTACATTGTGTTATATTGTTGTGTATATATATAGTATTATATCTAAGTATATTCTAGCAGTTTCTATACTATATATAACATAGAATATGGCATGTGATGTAACCTTGTGGTATATTATAATTCCATATATGTACATTGCACATTGGGCTATATTATTGAATGTATATTGTATATTCTAGTAGAATATATATTACATATAACATGGTATATAACACTATATTATGTTACCTTTCTAATATATTATTACATAGTTGAACATTCCACATAAGATATGTACTATCAAATCTCAGAATATTCTAGCAGTATGTACCATATACTATGTATAGAAGAGAATATGATGTTATATTGTGTTGCTGTGTGGTACATTATATTATTGCATATGTATTATAATATATCAGTGTCTTTAGTAATATATTACATATTATATATAATCATATATATAAGTGGTGCAGCTCCATCTGGAATATGCAGATGAGTTCTGGGCACCAGTTCATAGTAAGGACGTCTTAGAGTAGGAAAGGGTTCAATGGAGGACCTCAAATCTGTAAGGGGCCCGGAGGAGCTCAGGTATGAGGAGAGACTGTTTAGTATGGAGACGAGGTGTTTAAGGGGAGATATCATAACCCTATATAATATATACATGCCCCATACAAGAAATATGAGAAAGCTGTTCTATGGAAAGTCCCTCCAAAAGACAAGGGGGCGGTGCCTCCATCTGTTTGGAGAAAAAAAAGGTTTGATCTCAAGAGCTGACAAGGACTTTGAATCTATAGAATAGCCTACCCAGGAGCTGGTTCTGTAATGTAAGGACTGTGAATCTATAGAATAGCCTACCCAGGAGCTGGTTCTGTAATGTAAGGGCTGTGAATCTATAGAATAACCTACCCAGGAGCTGGTTCTGTAATGTAAGGACTGTGAATCTATAGAATAGCCTACCCAGAAGCTGGTTCTGTAATGTAAGGACTGTGAATCTATAGAATAACCTATCCCAGGAGCTGGTTCTGTAATGTAAGGACTGTGAATCTATAGAATAGCCTACCCAGGAGCTAGTTCTGTACTGTAAGGGCTATCAATCTTCGGAATAGCCTACCCCAGGAGCTGGTTCTGTAATGTAAGGAATGTATATCTATAGAATAACCTACCCCAGGAGCTAGTTCTGTAATGTAAGGGCTATTAATCTTTGGAATCGCCTACCTATGGGACTGTGCACAGCAGCTAACGAAAAAGGCTTACCTGACTTCTTATGGCAAAGTAGCATTGACGCTTATGGGAATGTGCAGAATCCTTCTTCCCTCCATCTGTCCCTATGCTAATACCATTTCCCATCCTTTGCTGGATCTCGATGGACAGAAATTTTTTTCTTTTTGTGTTATGTTACATTGGATTCTATTATTGGTTGTTTTGTATCACATCTAGGTATCTGCTGTAGTTTAGTATGTGACATTGTTGGATATTCAGTAACATATCTCAATATCTTTTGTACTATATGTTATAATATAGGTATATGGCGGTATTATATGCTACATTGTGTTGTATTTCTGGTATATACAGTATTTCAGTAACGTTATATAGCATAGTTCATTATGTGTTATATAATGTTATATTGTGTTATATTATTGGAGAACTGTCATAATTCTCTTCTGATGATATAGTAAATGATGTTATTACATTCTTGTGTGTATATAATACTGAATATATAGGATTAGGATTATTTTCTTATTGTATATGGTCTTATATAACAGTGTGTTACATAATTAGTTATATAGTATCAGAATGATATTCTTGTAATATTTGGGGTTATATGCTATCTTATATTATTGGATATAAAGGGTCAGTCATTGGTATCTTCTAGTAATATATTGTGTTGTTTCTTGTATGATATTGTGCTATGTTACATTATGGTATATTT
Organism: Leptodactylus fuscus; assembly: GCF_031893055.1. Taxonomy (NCBI): domain Eukaryota; kingdom Metazoa; phylum Chordata; class Amphibia; order Anura; family Leptodactylidae; genus Leptodactylus; species Leptodactylus fuscus. The sequence goes on along the minus strand of NC_134274.1, from coordinate 1,899,927 downwards.
TTGGATATGTAGCAGTAAAAGGGTCTTCTGGTAGTATATCATGTATTATATTCCATTATACTATGTTGCATTATGTTATGTTAGAGTATTAGATCCGTGATGTTACATTGTATATTATTGGGTATATAGTATTGTCTTCTAGTATTATATCACATAGTCTAGTCCGTGATGTTACATTGTATATTATTGAGTATATAGTATTGTCTTCTAGTATTATATCACATAGTCTAGTCCCTGATGTTACATTGTATATTATTGAGTATATAGTATTGTCTTCTAGTATTATATCACATAGTCTAGTCCATGATGTTACATTGTATATTACTGAGTATATAGTATTGTCTTCTAGTATTATATCACATAGTCTAGTCTGTGATGTTACATTGTATATTACTGAGTATATAGTATTGTCTTCTAGTATTATATCACATAGTCTAGTCCATGATGTTACATTGTATATTACTGAGTATATAGTATTGTCTTCTAGTATTATATCACATAGTCTAGTCCGTGATGTTACATTGTATATTACTGAGTATATAGTATTGTCTTCTAGTATTATATCACATAGTCTAGTCTGTGATGTTACATTGTATATTACTGAGTATATAGTATTGTCTTCTAGTATTATATCACATAGTCTAGTCCCTGATGTTACATTGTATATTATTGAGTATATAGTATCGTCTTCTAGTATTATATCACATAGTCTAGTCTGTGATGTTACATTGTATATTATTGAGTATATAGTATTGTCTTCTAGTATTATATCACATAGTCTAGTCCCTGATGTTACATTGTATATTATTGGGTATATAGTATTGTCTTCTAGTATTATATCACATAGTCTAGTCTGTGATGTTACATTGTATATTATTGTGTATATAGTATTGTCTTCTAGTATTATATCACATAGTCTAGTCTGTGATGTTACATTGTATATTATTGAGTATATAGTATTGTCTTCTAGTATTATATCACATAGTCTAGTCCGTGATGTTACATTGTATATTATTGAGTATATAGTATTGTCTTCTAGTATTATATCACATAGTCTAGTCCGTGATGTTACATTGTATTGTATTATTGAGTATATAGTATTGTCTTCTAGTATTATATCACATAGTCTAGTCCCTGATGTTACATTGTATTATTGAGTATATAGTATTGTCTTCTAGTATTATATCACATAGTCTAGTCCGTGATGTTACATTGTATATTATTGAGTATATAGTATTATCTTCTAGTATTATATCACATAGTCTAGTCTGTGATGTTACATTGTATATTACTGAGTATATAGTATTATCTTCTAGTATTATATCACATAGTCTAGTCTGTGATGTTACATTGTATATTATTGGGTATATAGTATTGTCTTCTAGTATTATATCACATAGTCTAGTCCCTGATGTTACATTGTATTATTGAGTATATAGTATTGTCTTCCAGTATTATATCACATAGTCTAGTCCGTGATGTTACATTGTATATTACTGAGTATATAGTATTATCTTCTAGTATTATATCACATAGTCTAGTCCATGATGTTACATTGTATATTATTGAGTATATAGTATTGTCTTCTAGTATTATATCACATAGTCTAGTCCCTGATGTTACATTGTATATTATTGAGTATATAGTATTATCTTCTAGTATTATATCACATAGTCTAGTCCCTGATGTTACATTGTATATTACTGAGTATATAGTATTATCTTCTAGTATTATATCACATAGTCTAGTCCGTGATGTTACATTGTATATTATTGGGTATATAGTATTGTCTTCTAGTATTATATCACATAGTCTAGTCCCTGATGTTACATTGTATATTATTGAGTATATAGTATTATCTTCTAGTATTATATCACATAGTCTAGTCTGTGATGTTACATTGTATATTATTGAGTATATAGTATTGTCTTCTAGTATTATATCACATAGTCTAGTCCCTGATGTTACATTGTATATTATTGAGTATATAGTATTGTCTTCTAGTATTATATCACATAGTCTAGTCCCTGATGTTACATTGTATATTATTGAGTATATAGTATTATCTTCTAGTATTATATCACATAGTCTAGTCCCTGATGTTACATTGTATATTACTGAGTATATAGTATCGTCTTCTAGTATTATATCACATAGTCTAGTCTGTGATGTTACATTGTATATTATTGAGTATATAGTATTGTCTTCTAGTATTATATCACATAGTCTAGTCCCTGATGTTACATTGTATATTACTGAGTATATAGTATTATCTTCTAGTATTATATCACATAGTCTAGTCTGTGATGTTACATTGTATATTATTGAGTATATAGTATCGTCTTCTAGTATTATATCACATAGTCTAGTCCGTGATGTTACATTGTGTATTACTGAGTATATAGTATTGTCTTCTAGTATTATATCACATAGTCTAGTCCGTGATGTTACATTGTATATTACTGAGTATATAGTATTGTCTTCTAGTATTATATCACATAGTCTAGTCTGTGATGTTACATTGTATATTATTGGGTATATAGTATTGTCTTCTAGTATTATATCACATAGTCTAGTCCCTGATGTTACATTGTATTATTGAGTATATAGTATTGTCTTCTAGTATTATATCACATAGTCTAGTCCATGATGTTACATTGTATATTATTGAGTATATAGTATTGTCTTCTAGTATTATATCACATAGTCTAGTCTGTGATGTTACATTGTATATTATTGAGTATATAGTATTGTCTTCTAGTATTATATCACATAGTCTAGTCCCTGATGTTACATTGTATATTACTGAGTATATAGTATTGTCTTCTAGTATTATATCACATAGTCTAGTCCGTGATGTTACATTGTATATTATTGAGTATATAGTATTGTCTTCTAGTATTATATCACATAGTCTAGTCCATGATGTTACATTGTATATTATTGAGTATATAGTATTGTCTTCTAGTATTATATCACATAGTCTAGTCCCTGATGTTACATTGTATATTACTGAGTATATAGTATTGTCTTCTAGTATTATATCACATAGTCTAGTCCATGATGTTACATTGTATATTACTGAGTATATAGTATTGTCTTCTAGTATTATATCACATAGTCTAGTCCGTGATGTTACATTGTATATTACTGAGTATATAGTATTGTCTTCTAGTATTATATCACATAGTCTAGTCTGTGATGTTACATTGTATATTATTGAGTATATAGTATTGTCTTCTAGTATTATATCACATAGTCTAGTCCCTGATGTTACATTGTGTATTATTGAGTATATAGTATTGTCTTCTAGTATTATATCACATAGTCTAGTCCGTGATGTTACATTGTATATTATTGAGTATATAGTATTGTCTTCTAGTATTATATCACATAGTCTAGTCCCTGATGTTACATTGTATATTATTGAGTATATAGTATTATCTTCTAGTATTATATCACATAGTCTAGTCTGTGATGTTACATTGTATATTATTGAGTATATAGTATTGTCTTCTAGTATTATATCACATAGTCTAGTCCCTGATGTTACATTGTATATTATTGAGTATATAGTATTGTCTTCTAGTATTATATCACATAGTCTAGTCCCTGATGTTACATTGTATATTATTGAGTATATAGTATTATCTTCTAGTATTATATCACATAGTCTAGTCTGTGATGTTACATTGTATATTATTGAGTATATAGTATTGTCTTCTAGTATTATATCACATAGTCTAGTCCCTGATGTTACATTGTATATTACTGAGTATATAGTATCGTCTTCTAGTATTATATCACATAGTCTAGTCCGTGATGTTACATTGTGTATTACTGAGTATATAGTATTGTCTTCTAGTATTATATCACATAGTCTAGTCCGTGATGTTACATTGTATATTACTGAGTATATAGTATTGTCTTCTAGTATTATATCACATAGTCTAGTCTGTGATGTTACATTGTATATTATTGGGTATATAGTATTGTCTTCTAGTATTATATCACATAGTCTAGTCCCTGATGTTACATTGTATTATTGAGTATATAGTATTGTCTTCTAGTATTATATCACATAGTCTAGTCCATGATGTTACATTGTATATTATTGAGTATATAGTATTGTCTTCTAGTATTATATCACATAGTCTAGTCTGTGATGTTACATTGTATATTATTGAGTATATAGTATTGTCTTCTAGTATTATATCACATAGTCTAGTCCCTGATGTTACATTGTATATTATTGAGTATATAGTATCGTCTTCTAGTATTATATCACATAGTCTAGTCCGTGATGTTACATTGTATATTATTGAGTATATAGTATTGTCTTCTAGTATTATATCACATAGTCTAGTCCGTGATGTTACATTGTATATTACTGAGTATATAGTATTATCTTCTAGTATTATATCACATAGTCTAGTCCCTGATGTTACATTGTATATTACTGAGTATATAGTATTGTCTTCTAGTATTATATCACATAGTCTAGTCTGTGATGTTACATTGTATATTACTGAGTATATAGTATTATCTTCTAGTATTATATCACATAGTCTAGTCCCTGATGTTACATTGTATATTACTGAGTATATAGTATTATCTTCTAGTATTATATCACATAGTCTAGTCTGTGATGTTACATTGTATATTATTGAGTATATAGTATCGTCTTCTAGTATTATATCACATAGTCTAGTCCGTGATGTTACATTGTGTATTACTGAGTATATAGTATTGTCTTCTAGTATTATATCACATAGTCTAGTCCGTGATGTTACATTGTATATTACTGAGTATATAGTATTGTCTTCTAGTATTATATCACATAGTCTAGTCTGTGATGTTACATTGTATATTATTGGGTATATAGTATTGTCTTCTAGTATTATATCACATAGTCTAGTCCCTGATGTTACATTGTATTATTGAGTATATAGTATTGTCTTCTAGTATTATATCACATAGTCTAGTCCATGATGTTACATTGTATATTATTGAGTATATAGTATTGTCTTCTAGTATTATATCACATAGTCTAGTCTGTGATGTTACATTGTATATTATTGAGTATATAGTATTGTCTTCTAGTATTATATCACATAGTCTAGTCCCTGATGTTACATTGTATATTACTGAGTATATAGTATTGTCTTCTAGTATTATATCACATAGTCTAGTCCGTGATGTTACATTGTATATTATTGAGTATATAGTATTGTCTTCTAGTATTATATCACATAGTCTAGTCCATGATGTTACATTGTATATTATTGAGTATATAGTATTGTCTTCTAGTATTATATCACATAGTCTAGTCCCTGATGTTACATTGTATATTACTGAGTATATAGTATTGTCTTCTAGTATTATATCACATAGTCTAGTCCATGATGTTACATTGTATATTACTGAGTATATAGTATTGTCTTCTAGTATTATATCACATAGTCTAGTCCGTGATGTTACATTGTATTGTATTATTGAGTATATAGTATTGTCTTCTAGTATTATATCACATAGTCTAGTCCCTGATGTTACATTGTATTATTGAGTATATAGTATTGTCTTCTAGTATTATATCACATAGTCTAGTCCGTGATGTTACATTGTATATTATTGAGTATATAGTATTGTCTTCTAGTATTATATCACATAGTCTAGTCCCTGATGTTACATTGTATATTACTGAGTATATAGTATCGTCTTCTAGTATTATATCACATAGTCTAGTCCGTGATGTTACATTGTATATTATTGAGTATATAGTATTGTCTTCTAGTATTATATCACATAGTCTAGTCCCTGATGTTACATTGTATATCACTGAGTATATAGTATCGTCTTCTAGTATTATATCACATAGTCTAGTCCGTGATGTTACATTGTGTATTACTGAGTATATAGTATTGTCTTCTAGTATTATATCACATAGTCTAGTCCGTGATGTTACATTGTATATTACTGAGTATATAGTATTGTCTTCTAGTATTATATCACATAGTCTAGTCTGTGATGTTACATTGTATATTATTGGGTATATAGTATTGTCTTCTAGTATTATATCACATAGTCTAGTCCCTGATGTTACATTGTATTATTGAGTATATAGTATTGTCTTCTAGTATTATATCACATAGTCTAGTCCATGATGTTACATTGTATTATTGAGTATATAGTATTGTCTTCTAGTATTATATCACATAGTCTAGTCTGTGATGTTACATTGTATATTACTGAGTATATAGTATTGTCTTCTAGTATTATATCACATAGTCTAGTCTGTGATGTTACATTGTATATTATTGGGTATATAGTATTGTCTTCTAGTATTATATCACATAGTCTAGTCCCTGATGTTACATTGTATTATTGAGTATATAGTATTGTCTTCTAGTATTATATCACATAGTCTAGTCTGTGATGTTACATTGTATATTACTGAGTATATAGTATTGTCTTCTAGTATTATATCACATAGTCTAGTCTGTGATGTTACATTGTATATTATTGGGTATATAGTATTGTCTTCTAGTATTATATCACATAGTCTAGTCCCTGATGTTACATTGTATTATTGAGTATATAGTATTGTCTTCTAGTATTATATCACATAGTCTAGTCCATGATGTTACATTGTATATTATTGAGTATATAGTATTGTCTTCTAGTATTATATCACATAGTCTAGTCTGTGATGTTACATTGTATATTATTGAGTATATAGTATTGTCTTCTAGTATTATATCACATAGTCTAGTCCCTGATGTTACATTGTATATTACTGAGTATATAGTATTGTCTTCTAGTATTATATCACATAGTCTAGTCCCTGATGTTACATTGTATATTACTGAGTATATAGTATTGTCTTCTAGTATTATATCACATAGTCTAGTCCATGATGTTACATTGTATATTATTGAGTATATAGTATTGTCTTCTAGTATTATATCACATAGTCTAGTCCGTGATGTTACATTGTATATTATTGAGTATATAGTATTATCTTCTAGTATTATATCACATAGTCTAGTCTGTGATGTTACATTGTATATGACTGAGTATATAGTATTATCTTCTAGTATTATATCACATAGTCTAGTCCCTGATGTTACATTGTATATTATTGGGTATATAGTATTGTCTTCTCGTATTATATCACATAGTCTAGTCCATGATGTTACATTGTATATTATTGAGTATATAGTATTGTCTTCTAGTATTATATCACATAGTCTAGTCTGTGATGTTACATTGTATATTATTGAGTATATAGTATTGTCTTCTAGTATTATATCACATAGTCTAGTCCCTGATGTTACATTGTATATTACTGAGTATATAGTATTGTCTTCTAGTATTATATCACATAGTCTAGTCCGTGATGTTACATTGTATATTATTGAGTATATAGTATTGTCTTCTAGTATTATATCACATAGTCTAGTCCCTGATGTTACATTGTATTGTATTATTGAGTATATAGTATTGTCTTCTAGTATTATATCACATAGTCTAGTCCGTGATGTTACATTGTATTATTGAGTATATAGTATTGTCTTCTAGTATTATATCACATAGTCTAGTCCGTGATGTTACATTGTATATTATTGAGTATATAGTATTGTCTTCTAGTATTATATCACATAGTCTAGTCCCTGATGTTACATTGTATATTATTGAGTATATAGTATTATCTTCTAGTATTATATCACATAGTCTAGTCTGTGATGTTACATTGTATATTATTGAGTATATAGTATTGTCTTCTAGTATTATATCACATAGTCTAGTCCCTGATGTTACATTGTATATTATTGAGTATATAGTATTGTCTTCTAGTATTATATCACATAGTCTAGTCCCTGATGTTACATTGTATATTATTGAGTATATAGTATTATCTTCTAGTATTATATCACATAGTCTAGTCTGTGATGTTACATTGTATATTATTGAGTATATAGTATTGTCTTCTAGTATTATATCACATAGTCTAGTCCCTGATGTTACATTGTATATTACTGAGTATATAGTATCGTCTTCTAGTATTATATCACATAGTCTAGTCCGTGATGTTACATTGTGTATTACTGAGTATATAGTATTGTCTTCTAGTATTATATCACATAGTCTAGTCCGTGATGTTACATTGTATATTACTGAGTATATAGTATTGTCTTCTAGTATTATATCACATAGTCTAGTCTGTGATGTTACATTGTATATTATTGGGTATATAGTATTGTCTTCTAGTATTATATCACATAGTCTAGTCCCTGATGTTACATTGTATTATTGAGTATATAGTATTGTCTTCTAGTATTATATCACATAGTCTAGTCCATGATGTTACATTGTATATTATTGAGTATATAGTATTGTCTTCTAGTATTATATCACATAGTCTAGTCTGTGATGTTACATTGTATATTATTGAGTATATAGTATTGTCTTCTAGTATTATATCACATAGTCTAGTCCCTGATGTTACATTGTATATTACTGAGTATATAGTATTGTCTTCTAGTATTATATCACATAGTCTAGTCCATGATGTTACATTGTATATTATTGAGTATATAGTATTGTCTTCTAGTATTATATCACATAGTCTAGTCCATGATGTTACATTGTATATTATTGAGTATATAGTATCGTCTTCTAGTATTATATCACATAGTCTAGTCCGTGATGTTACATTGTATATTATTGAGTATATAGTATTGTCTTCTAGTATTATATCACATAGTCTAGTCCGTGATGTTACATTGTATATTATTGAGTATATAGTATTGTCTTCTAGTATTATATCACATAGTCTAGTCCGTGATGTTACATTGTATATTACTGAGTATATAGTATTGTCTTCTAGTATTATATCACATAGTCTAGTCCGTGATGTTACATTGTATATTACTGAGTATATAGTATTGTCTTCTAGTATTATATCACATAGTCTAGTCCCTGATGTTACATTGTATATTATTGAGTATATAGTATTGTCTTCTAGTATTATATCACATAGTCTAGTCCGTGATGTTACATTGTATATTACTGAGTATATAGTATTGTCTTCTAGTATTATATCACATAGTCTAGTCCATGATGTTACATTGTATATTACTGAGTATATAGTATTATCTTCTAGTATTATATCACATAGTCTAGTCCGTGATGTTACATTGTATATTATTGAGTATATAGTATTGTCTTCTAGTATTATATCACATAGTCTAGTCCCTGATGTTACATTGTATATTACTGAGTATATAGTATTGTCTTCTAGTATTATATCACATAGTCTAGTCCCTGATGTTACATTGTATTATTGAATATATAGTATTATCTTCCAGTATTATATCACATAGTCTAGTCCCTGATGTTACATTGTATTATTGAATATATAGTATTATCTTCTAGTATTATATCACATAGTCTAGTCTGTGATGTTACATTGTATTGTATTATTGAGTATATAGTGTTATCCTCTAGTATTATATCACAGTTCATGATTTTACATTGAGTTTTATAATTACAGACATATTGCAGAACTTTGTTTTATTTCTTGATACATTGTTGCCTAGTATCTTCCGTTTATTGCCATTCCGCCCCGTCAGGGAGTATTTGGGACTGGTTTGGAGCTTTTCGCCTCCTCTCTTCCAGTCTTGGATAACATTTGTTTTCAACCCCAACATCCTGCAGTGTCTCACACTCCAACACCATCTACTTCCGGCAACAAAGGCGACTCGTCTGTTCACCACAAATAGACACCGTTCAGGAAACTGATTCATTTCCAAAAATCTGTGTTTGCACATGTTGTGCCTGCGAGCCTCCATTGTCCTCTCCACAGGGTTGTTTTTACTGACATCCAGCAGTAAATGAACAATTAAAGCAAACACAATATTTGTGGAGTATTAGCTCAGCCGAAACCTCCCGCTCAGGGTCAAACAGCGCCCTCTGTCTGCTGTGCTGTGCAGTGCACCCAGGAAAGGCATTCTATAATATAGATTGGGGGTCTCCAGCCTGCAGCACAACTACAAGTCCCAGCACAGGTGCTACATTGTTGTCCTGAAATGTCACTGAATTCTAGGACTGTGACAATCCAATGCACAGGGGAAGAAATCCTCATCAAGGATCCAATTTATGACCTCCAGAATATCTTCACTGCACTGATACATTGTAACAAACCAAGTGCACAGGAGAAGTAACTCTGCTGCTGATGTATTTACAGCACAAAGGTGTATTTAGGCTGAATACAATTGTAGCAGCCTCAGATTAATAGGAGTGTAACAAGCAGAGGAATAATAATACACAAGTCAACGCTCAGGAAGGAGGGGGTTCTCCTTTAAGGATGTGGAGTGCTGGGAGGTGAGCTCACCATAGAGAGGAGATAAGGGATCGATAAACCCCAGGATGACCTTAGTCATGCTGAGACTGAGGCTTCCTGTGTGCCCTGCACTGACTCACACAATGCAAAGTCCTCCAAGACTCAAATCTGCAAATTCCTCCAGTGCAGAACATTACAGCTCAGATATCAGCACAAAGTGGGCCCAATGGTGTGTGAGAGCAGGACGTGGGGGAGGGGCTGGGGGGCATGTGGAGGGATAGGTAGTGGCCGAAAAATGATTCTGCTGACAGAAATACCGCCCAACTCCAAATACACTGCAATACTAAGGGACTATTCACACCGAGTTTTTTGGCAGCGGATTTTGATGTGGAATACGTCTCAAAATCCACTGCCAATATAGAGGGCAGTATTATAGTAGTTATATTCTTATACATAGGAGTAGTATTATAGTAGTTATATTCTTGTATATAGGAGCAGTATTATAGTAGTTATATTCTTGTACATAGGAGCAGTATTATAGTAGTTATATTCTTGTACATAGGAGCAGTATTATAGTAGTTATATTCTTGTACATAGGAGTAGTATTATAGTAGTTATATTCTTGTACATAGGAGTAGTATTATAGTAGTTATATTCTTGTACATAGGAGGTAGTATTATAGTAGTTATATTCTTATACATAGGAGTAGTATTATAATAGTTATATTCTTGTACATAGGAGCAGTATTATAGTAGTTATATTCTTGTACATAGGAGCAGTATTATAGTAGTTATATTCTTGTACATAGGAGGTAGTATTATAGTAGTTATATTCTTGTACATAGGAGGTAGTATTATAGTAGTTATATTCTTGTACATAGGAGCAGTATTATAGTAGTTATATTCTTGTACATAGGAGCAGTATTATAGTAGTTATATTCTTGTACATAGGAGCAGTATTATAGTAGTTATATTCTTGTACATAGGAGGTAGTATTATAGTAGTTATATTCTTGTACATAGGAGGTAGTATTATAGTAGTTATATTCTTGTACATAGGAGGTAGTATTATAGTAGTTATATTCTTGTACATAGGAGGTAGTATTATAGTAGTTATATTCTTGTACATAGGAGGTAGTATTATAGTAGTTATATTCTTGTACATAGGAGTAGTATTATAGTAGTTATATTCTTGTACATAGGAGGTAGTATTATAGTAGTTATATCTTGTACATAGGAGCAGTATTATAGTGGTTATATTCTTGTATATAGAAGCAGTATTATAGTAGTTATATTCTTGTACATAGGAGTAGTATTATAGTAGTTATATTCTTGTACATAGGAGGTAGTATTATAGTAGTTATATTCTTGTACATAGGAGCAGTAATATAGTGGTTATATTCTTGTATATAGAAGCAGTATTATAGTAGTTATATTCTTGTACATAGGAGTAGTATTATAGTAGTTATATTCTTGTACATAGGAGTAGTATTATAGTAGTTATATTCTTGTACATAGGAGGTAGTATTATAGTCGTTATATTCTTGTACATAGGAGCAGTATTATAGTGGTTATATTCTTGTACATAGGAGTAGTATTATAGTAGTTATATTCTTGTACATAGGAGGTAGTATTATAGTCGTTATATTCTTGTACATAGGAGCAGTATTATAGTGGTTATATTCTTGTACATAGGAGTAGTATTATAGTAGTTATATTCTTGTACATAGGAGGTAGTATTATAGTCGTTATATTCTTGTACATAGGAGCAGTATTATAGTGGTTATATTCTTGTACATAGGAGTAGTATTATAGTAGTTATATTCTTGTACATAGGAGTAGTATTATAGTAGTTATATTCTTGTACATAGGAGGTAGTATTATAGTGGTTATATTCTTGTATATAGGAGTAGTATTATAGTAGTTATATTCTTGTACATAGGAGTAGTATTATAGTAGTTATATTCTTGTACATAGGAGGTAGTATTATAGTGGTTATATTCTTGTATATAGGAGTAGTATTATAGTAGTTATATTCTTGTACATAGGAGCAGTATTATAGTGGTTATATTCTTGTACATAGGAGCAGTATTATAGTAGTTATATTCTTGTACATAGGAGTAGTATTATAGTAGTTATATTCTTGTACATAGGAGCAGTATTATAGTAGTTATATTCTTGTATATAGGAGTAGTATTATAGTCGTTATATTCTTGTACATAGGAGCAGTATTATAGTCGTTATATTCTTGTACATAGGAGGTAGTATTATAGTAGTTATATTCTTGTATATAGGAGTAGTATAGTAGTTATATTCTTGTACATAGGAGTAGTATTATAGTAGATATATTCTTGTACATAGGAGTAGTATTATAGTAGTTATATTCTTATACATAGGAGTAGTATTATAGTAGTTATATTCTTGTACATAGGAGGTAGTATTATAATAGTTATATTCTTGTACATAGGAGTAGTATTATAGTAGTTATATTCTTGTACATAGGAGTAGTATTATAGTAGTTATATTCTTGTACATAGGAGGTAGTATTATAGTAGTTATATTCTTGTATATAGGAGTAGTATTATAGTAGTTATATTCTTGTACATAGGAGTAGTATTATAGTAGTTATATTCTTGTATATAGGAGTAGTATTATAGTAGTTATATTCTTGTACATAGGAGGTAGTATTATAGTAGTTATATTCTTGTACATATGAGTAGTATTATAGTAGATATATTCTTGTACATAGGAGTTGTATTATAGTAGTTATATTCTTATACATAGGAGTAGTATTATAGTAGTTATATTCTTGTACATAGGAGTAGTATTATAGTAGTTATATTCTTGTACATAGGAGCAGTATTATAGTAGTTATATTCTTGTACATAGGAGGAGTATTATAGTAGTTATATTCTTGTACATAGGAGTAGTATTATAGTAGTTATATTCTTGTACATAGGAGGTAGTATTATAGTAGTTATATTCTTGTACATAGGAGCAATATTATAGTAGTTATATTCTTGTACATAGGAGCAGTATTATAGTAGTTATATTCTTGTACATAGGAGGAGTATTATAGTAGTTATATTCTTGTACATAGGGGGCAGTATTATAGTAGTTATATTCTTGTACATAGGGGGCAGTATTATAGTAGTTATATTCTTGAACATAGGAGTAGTATTATAGTAGTTATATTCTTTTACATAGAGGGCAGTATTATAGTAGTTCTATTCTTGTACATAGGAGCAGTATTATAGTAGTTATATTCTTGTACATAGGAGCAGTATTATAGTAGTTATATTCTTGTACATAGGAAGTAGTATTATAGTAGTTATATTCTTGTACATAGGAGGTAGTATTATAGTAGTTATATTCTTGTACATAGGAGCAGTATTATAGTAGTTATATTCTTGTACATAGGAGGAGTATTATAGTAGTTATATTCTTGTACATAGGAGGAGTATTATAGTAGTTATATTCTTGTACATAGAAGTAGTATTATAGTAGTTATATTCTTGTACATAGGAGGTAGTATTATAGTCGTTATATTCTTGTACATAGGAGGTAGTATTATAGTAGTTATATTCTTGTATATAGGAGCAGTATTATAGTAGTTATATTCTTGTACATAGGAGTATTATAGTAGTTATATTCTTGTACATAGGAGTAGTATTATAGTAGTTATATTCTTGTACATAGGAGGTAGTATTATAGTAGTTATATTCTTGTATATAGGAGTAGTATAGTAGTTATATTCTTGTACATAGGAGTAGTATTATAGTAGTTATATTCTTGTACATAGGAGGTAGTATTATAGTAGTTATATTCTTGTACATAGGAGTAGTATTATAGTAGTTATATTCTTGTACATAGGAGTAGTATTATAGTAGTTATATTCTTGTACATAGGAGGTAGTATTATAGTCGTTATATTCTTGTACATAGGAGGTAGTATTATAGTAGTTATATTCTTGTATATAGGAGTAGTATAGTAGTTATATTCTTGTACATAGGAGTAGTATTATAGTAGTTATATTCTTGTACATAGGAGGTAGTATTATAGTAGTTATATTCTTGTATATAGGAGTAGTATAGTAGTTATATTCTTGCATATAGGAGTAGTATAGTAGTTATATTCTTGTACATAGGAGGTAGTATTATAGTAGTTTTATTCTTGTACATAGGAGTAGTATTATAGTAGTTATATTCTTGTACATAGGAGTAGTATTATAGTAATTATATTCTTGTACATAGAGGGCAGTATTATAGTAGTTATATTCTTGTACATAGAGGGCAGTATTATAGTAGTTCTATTCTTGTACATAGGAGGAGTATTATAGTAGTTCTATTCTTGTACATAGGAGGAGTATTATAGTAGTTATATTCTTGTACATAGGTGTAGTATTATAGTAGTTATATTCTTGTACATAGGAGCAGTATTATAGTAGTTATATTCTTGTAAATAGGAGCAGTATTATAGTAGTTATATTCTTGTACATAGGAGTAGTATTATAGTAGTTATATTCTTGTACATAGGAGGTAGTATTATAGTAGTTATATTCTTGTACATAGGAGGAGTATTATAGTAGTTATATTCTTGTACATAGGAGGAGTATTATAGTAGTTATATTCTTGTACATAGGAGTAGTGTTATAGTCGTTATATTCTTGTACATAGGAGGTAGTATTATAGTAGTTATATTCTTGTACATAGGAGGTAGTATTATAGTAGTTATATTCTTGTACATAGGAGGTAGTATTATAGTAGTTATATTCTTGTACATAGGAGCAGTATTATAGTAGTTATATTCTTGTACATAGGAGTAGTGTTATAGTCGTTATATTCTTGTACATAGGAGCAGTATTATAGTAGTTATATTCTTGTACATAGGAGTAGTATTATAGTAGTTATATTCTTGTACATAGGAGTAGTATTATAGTACTTATATCCTTGTACATAGGAGCAGTATTATAGTAGTTATATTCTTGTACATAGGAGCAGTATTATAGTAGTTATATTCTTGTACATAGGAGCAGTATTATAGTAGTTATATTCTTGTACATAGGAGGAAGTATTATAGTACTTATATTCTTGTACATAGGAGCAGTATTATAGTAGTTATATTCTTGTACATAGGAGCAGTATTATAGTAGTTATATTCTTGTACATAGGAGTAGTATTATAGTAGTTATATTCTTGTACATAGGAGCAGTATTATAGTAGTTATATTCTTGTACATAGGAGCAGTATTATAGTAGTTATATTCTTGTATATAGGAGCAGTATTATAGTAGTTATATTCTTGTACATAGGAGTAGTATTATAGTAGTTATATTCTTGTACATAGGAGTAGTATTATAGTAGTTATATTCTTGTACATAGGAGTAGTATTATAGTAGTTATATTCTTGTACACAGGAGCAGTATTATAGTAGTTATATTCTTGTACATAGGAGTAGTATTATAGTAGTTATATTCTTGTACATAGGAGTAGTATTATAGTAGTTATATTCCTGCACATAGGAGGTAGTATTATAGTAGTTATATTCTTATACATAGGAGTAGTATTATAGTAGTTATATTCTTGTACATAGGAGGTAGTATTATAGTAGTTATATTCTTGTATATAGGAGTAGTATTATAGTAGTTATATTCTTGTACATAGGAGCAGTATTATAGTAGTTATATTCTTGTACATAGGAGTATTATAGTAGTTATATTCTTGTACATAGGAATAGTATTATAGTAGTTATATTCTTGTACATAGGAGTAGTATTATAGTAGTTATATTCTTGTACATAGGAGTAGTATTATAGTAGTTATATTCTTGTACATAGGAGCAGTATTATAGTAGTTATATTCTTGTACATAGGAGCAGTATTATAGTAGTTATATTCTTGTACATAGGAGTAGTATTATAGTAGTTATATCCTTGTACGTAGGAGTAGTATTATAGTAGTTATATTCTTGTACGTAGGAGCAGTATTATAGTAGTTATATTCTTGTACATAGGAGGTAGTATTATAGTAGTTATATTCTTGTATATAGGAGTAGTATTATAGTAGTTATATTCTTGTACATAGGAGGTAGTATTATAGTAGTTATATTCTTGTACATAGGAGTAGTATTATAGTAGTTATATTCTTGTACATAGGAGTAGTATTATAGTAGTTATATTCTAGTATATAGGAGTAGTAGTATAGTAGTTATATTCTTGTACATAGGAGTAGTATTATAGTAGTTATAGTCTTGTACATAGTAGTATTATAGTAGTTATATTCTTGTACATAGGAGCAGTATTATAGTAGTTATATTCTTGTTCATAGGAGTAGTATTATAGTAGTTATAGTCTTGTACATAGTAGTATTATAGTAGTTATATTCTTGTACATAGGTGTAGTATTATAGTAGTTATAGTCTTGTACATAGGAGTAGTATTATAGTAGTTATATTCTTGTTCATAGGAGTAGTATTATAGTAGTTATATTCTTGTATATAGGAGCAGTATTATAGTAGTTATATTCTTGTACATAGGAGGTAGTATTATAGTAGTTATATTCTTGTACATAGGTGTAGTATTATAGTAGTTATAGTCTTGTACATAGGAGTAGTATTATAGTAGTTATATTCTTGTTCATAGGAGTAGTATTATAGTAGTTATAGTCTTGTACATAGTAGCATTATAGTAGTTATATTCTTGTACATAGGAGTAGTATTATAGTAGTTATATTCTTGTATATAGGAGTAGTATTATAGTAGTTATATTCTTGTACATAGGAGCAGTATTATAGTAGTTATATTCTTGTACATAGGAGTAGTATTATAGTAGTTATATTCTTGTACATAGGAGTAATATTATAGTAGTTATATTCTTGTATATAGGAGTAGTATTATAGTAGTTATATTCTTGTATATAGGCGGTAGTATTATAGTAGTAATATTCTTGTACATAGGAGTAGTATTATAGTAGTTATATTCTTGTACATAGGAGCAGTATTATAGTAGTTATATTCTTGTACATAGGAGCAGTATTATAGTAGTTATATTCTTGTACATAGGAGTAGTATTATAGTAGTTATATTCTTGTACATAGGAGGTAGTATTATAGTAGTTATATTCTTGTACATAGGAGCAGTATTATAGTAGTTATATTCTTGTACATAGGAGGTAGTATTATAGTAGTTATATTCTTGTACATAGGAGCAGTATTATAGTAGTTAGATTCTTGTACATAGGAGGTAGTATTATAGTAGTTATATTCTTGTACATAGGAGTAGTATTATAGTAGTTATATTCTTGTACGTAGGAGCAGTATTATAGTAGTTATATTCTTGTATATAGGAGGTAATTTTTATTAGTAAAAACAAAACAAAAATACATTACATTCCAGCAGAATTAATAACTAATAATAATAATAATAATAATAATATAACATAAATCAGACATGTCTGTCAGATAACAAAAATGAGAATCATTGCTGGCAGGATAAAGAGGGGGAAAAAAAAAATAAATCCATAAATAAATGAACAGACTTATTTGCAGTGTTATCAGAATATTCAGCAATCGATATATACATTTCTCCACAATTTTACATTATCAGACTTTTTTCTGACCTCCAGAGACTTTATCCACCTCAGTTCAGACATGATATATGTGACAGCGGTCATATGACGGAAGGGCTCTCTGTGTAGGGACACCTGGGTCCTCGTATGCCAGTGATAGTATTTGATGACAGTAATAATAATATACAGGGTCTCCCGGTTAATGTCACCTATATTAGTTGGGATGCCATATATGATTTCGGGGTATTTGAGTGATTGTAATCGGGGAATTTTCAGCCTCCGGGATATTTCCTGCCAGATCTTTCGCCCTCCCCCGCACTCTGATATAAAATGTGCCATGGTCTCCTCCTGCTGGCAACCCAATGGACATGCCCGATCTGTCACACTGAGATGTTTTAGGTTGCCTCTTACAAAAAGTTTCCCATGCAGAGATAGCCAGGCAATGTCAAACAACTTTGCAGGGAGCCTCAGACCAGTGAGGAGCCTCAGACTATCCTGCAGGGTTATAGATGTGCAGTCCCTCAATGCCGGCTGGAGACAATAGAAGGTCTTACATACCCTGGTGTATAGATCTCTCCTGGTCTTACTCACCAGATAGGTCTTTTCAATACCCCATTTTTTCAGGCACCTTATGCCATAGTCCAGATACTGGGGGAGGTAGTCACGAGTCGATCGACCCCTCTTAAGGCTGCCGCCTCGCACCCAGGATTCTGCAAAAGGCAATATCCAGTCCCTGATACTATTTACCCACAGGGAGCTGTTATCTGAGTCCAGGCAACCAAAATTTACTTTTAGAAACATGGAGTCAAAAAACACCCTTGGATTTAACATATCCAGCCCACCCTCTCTCCTCTGTAGGTAGGTTATCCCTCTTTTTACTGGGTTCAACCTGTTCCCCCACAAAAGTTGGAAGAACAGGCTAAAGAGCCTAGCGGAGAAAGATTCTGGCAAAGGAAAGACAACAGAGACGTACAAGAAGACAGGGACCAGGTAAGTCTTCAACATTTTAACCCTTTCTCTATAGG
The DNA here is from genome assembly GCF_031893055.1 of Leptodactylus fuscus. Taxonomy (NCBI): domain Eukaryota; kingdom Metazoa; phylum Chordata; class Amphibia; order Anura; family Leptodactylidae; genus Leptodactylus; species Leptodactylus fuscus. The sequence continues at coordinate 1,881,001 of NC_134274.1, read as the reverse complement.
TCAGCCTCCAGTTCTTCCATCGCTGAACCTTTGCATTTCCGGATTCCAACTTTTCTTCCCAATTTAGTCTGCAATTATCATCCCTCCCGAATTTCACCCCAAGGATCTTAATATAGGAGGAGGCCTGGGCAAACTGCGGCAGATCAAATGTAGGACCAGTATGACCCGTCCAGAGAGCTTGACTCTTCTCAAGGTTGACAAGAGACCCGGAGGCCTCTGAGTAACTTCTGATGGCTGCAGACAACATCTCCACCTCACGAGGCTCAGATATCACCACAGTCACATCATCCGCGTAGGCAACAACTCTCAGGGGCAAGCAGTGGGGGACCGGCGCCCCCTGAAAATCACACTCCTGCAGTGACCTAAGAAACGGGTCTATGGCAAACACATACAGTAATGGACTCAGTGGGCAACCTTGTCTCACCCCTGCCTCAACCCTGAAAGCATCACCCTGCCAACCATTAATCAGAGGAAAGCTCTCCGCCTCATGGTACAAAGTTCTCAGCCAATCCACAAATTGTCCCGGAATACCGTACTTTGTCAAAGTCGCCCATAGATACTCATGGTCTACTCTGTCAAAGGCCTTAGCCTGGTCAAGACTCACAACATATCTCCCACACCTCAGAGCTTTACATCTCTCAAACATCTCCCTTATCGAGATAACTGCTCCAGAGATGTTCCGCCCTTTAACTGTGCCAAACTGTGAGCCTGCCAACAGTGCCGGGGACAAACAAACTAATCTAGAGAACAGAATTTTTGCAAGAATCTTCCTATCGACATTCAAGAGGGCAATCGGCCTCCAGTTCTTGATGTCACTAGGCTCTTTACCTTTAGACAGCAGGATCAGGGAGGACACTCTCATGGATGGAGGCATCAGGTGGTTTTCTAGACTAGTTTTGTATACATCCACGAGAATTGGTGCCAAGAGGTCTCGGAATTTCTTATAGAACTCAGCTGTAATCCCATCTGGACCTGGTGCCTTCTTCAGATGTAACTTATCTATGGCCTCTTTCACCTCCTCCACTGTTAACTCTGCTGTCAAAGGAGAAAAGTCCAAATCATTAGTATCAGGACCTGGAGTTGCCTCCAAGAATTGAGCCACCTTCTCTCTATCCAAAACCTTCTTCTGAAACAAGTCAGCATAGTAAGTTCTCACCACCCCCAGGATACCCTCCCGAGACTCCTGTAACACACCCTGGGAGTCAGTGAGACCTGTGACCGATTTATTTGCCACCCGCTCCCTGCAATTCTCAAAAGGATCCGGAGCCCCTAAGGACCCATAATCCCGTTCAAGAACCAGGGATGTATACCTGCGGTACTGATACTGACTGATCTCAGATTTCAGCCGGTCAATCTTCTGTTGGTTATCCCCGCCCGCCGAATAGAGTGACTCTAATTCTTTCCGCAGCCTGAGATACTGGCTATACTTACTCTTCCCCTTCTTAACTGACAGTCTCCTTAAGAGGGATCTGATCTCCTCCTTGACATCCTCCCACCAGTCTGCCATGTTGTCATAAAACACCACTCTCTCAAGCTGGTTCTGAAATAGAGAGTGGACACAACTCCGGACACAGTCATCGTCCAAGAGGCTGGAATTGAGCTTCCATAGGCCTCTCCCAATATCAGGGCGTTTTGTGGAGCCCAAGCAAAAATACAAAGCCAGATGGTCAGAATAAGGGACTGTCTTTTCACTTTTCTCACTAACATGCTCAGCGGGACTGACCAGAGCTAAGTCTATCCGACTGCATCTACCAGCGCAGGAGTAAGTGAATTTTGGTTTCCTACCACCCTCAGTAAACACATCAGACAGACCAGCCTGTGAAATAATTCTGCTTAAGACCTTGCAGTCCCTGGTGAGAGGCCTACCAGTAGGTCTGTCACTGGATGACATGGTGGCATTGAAGTCCCCTGCCATGACTACCGGAACAGATGTAAACAAGTACTGCTTGACTTCATCAAACAGACGTGCCCTTTCCATCACCGACTGCGGTGGACCATAGATATTAATGAGTCGGAGCCTTCTGCCTCGGATGGTAACTTCTAAAACCAGGCACCTCCCCATCAGAACCTCAGTGAATCTGTGTATGGTGACATCAGGGGTGTTAAACAGTATAGAAACCCCGGCATAAGGTTCCACAGCCAGAGACCAGAAGGACGGGCCAGATTTCCATTCTCTCTCTGCTTCTCGTATTAGTCCTAAAGTATTTAAACGGGTTTCTTGTAAGAAATAGACATCGGCATCAAGATATCTCAGATGTTCATACACTGCGTGTCTTGTCCTCCTTGCTCGGATGCTATTCACATTACTAGAGATAACTTTAAGATAGAAACCTGCCATCAGAACAACTAGGAATATGAGAAACAGAGAGATGGGCCCCATTGTCATAGATCAGAGTCAGAGGTGTCCTGGTGACCAGCTGTTTCCATGTCTGATTCGGACTGCCCCTCATCTCGGTGGGGTCTCCTCTTATTGGGAGGATCGCCCTCTGGTTCATCCTCATACTCCGCCATCATTCGTGAGAGTTCTCTGTCTAGTTCTGCTTCTCCGTCTGACTCTGATAGGACACTAAATCTATTCCCCGTTGCAGTGACCTCGCCTGCACTACTTACTCTCATCTTTGTGGGCTTTTCTACCGTGGTCCACTCACCCTCAGGCTTACGGCTGGCTTTATCCTTCTTCCTCCTTTTATTATTGTTGGATGATCGGGCAGGAGAAGAGACGACCACTGAGGGTTGTACAACCTGCTCGACAACCTCCATGGTCGTCTCAATGGGACCTGACTCGGCCTGGTCTTGGGTGGTATCACCTGTATGTGGTTGAGGCTCCGCCTCCGTGACTACTGACCCTGACAATAGCGCCTCCTCCTCCTCCTGTATGTCATCAGCCGCTGCCAGCAAGTCCTCATCAGGGCTATCCTTACAGATGTTATGCCAGGCATCAGGACAATCTCTGTGGGGGTGACCGATCCTACCGCACAGGTTACACCTAATGTTTTGGCATGTGGCACTCACGTGGCCCATTTCATTACATAGGCTACACTTTACCATGGAGCATACACTGGCCACATGGCCGGCCTTCCCACACTTGAAGCACCGGCGAGGCTGACCCGCATAGAAGCAGATCCCTTTTTCTCGGCCTATAAAGAACGAATTGGGCAGATGTTGGGTTATGTTGTTCTGCTGACGCAACTTCACCAGGACCCTCCACCCACCGGTCCAGACCCCGTCTTCATCCCTGTTCTTACTAAGATCGGACATGAGGTCACAATGCCTCCTGAGCCAGATGACTATGTCCTGAGGGGGAACGGCTTCATTCCAAAATACAATTGTGACAGAGGCTGTATCTGGCCTAGAGATGGGGATGAAACTGAACTTATCCCAACCTTCCGTATCTCTCAACCTGGTGAGATTGGCCCAGAACCGGTCCAGATCAGACATCAGCTTAAAACTAACATCATACCCCTGGCGGTCAGGAAGGTTTATGACGGCCAGGATATCAGTCGGCACAAAGCCCATCTGGGTACATAGGAGCTCTCGGACCACAAACCTCCTATCCGGCAGATCCTCCTTGGCACCTCCGTGCCTAAACCTGACTACATTCCTCCTCCTGAAAGCCTGGCCTGTATAATTGGAGTTTGATGCAAAAGATGGAGCACCGCGGCTCCAGGCATTCCCTGAGGAGGTACGGCCGGATCCACCATCTTGGCGTGTTTGTGGGCGCTGTGTGGGCTGCTGAGCACCTGTACCACGTGGTTCTGCTACTGTGCGAGTATCCAGAGGGGGAAAGTCCTGCACACTGGACTGTCCTGTGTCCGCCCCACCATCAACCTCTATGTCTGCAATATCACCAGACTCCAGAGACTGGACTGCAGAGGGGTCTGACGCCATAGATAGTGAAGGATCCCCCCCAGAAACACCTTCCCCTGCTGGGCCGCTATCACATACAGGAATATCCATAATATCAGGCACATTAGTCAGACAATCAGCGGCAGCAGAGTCCTGCACAGCAGAGTCCATATTAGTATTATAGTCAGCGGCAGCAGAGTCCTGCATAGCAGAGTCCATATTACCACTACAGTCAGCGGCAGCAGAGTCCTGCACAACAGAGTCCACAACCTGTAACCCCAAATATGTTACTCCCCCAGTACCTTCAGGTAAGAGTCCATAATCCTGCTGCAATGACTTGTCTCCTGGGACTTGTGGTGTCTGCACAGCTGCTACTTCATTACCATTAGGCAGGGGTCCATGACCTGGTTGCAAAGTGCTGGTTGCTGGGACTTGTGGTGCCTTGCTGAGAACTGCTGCAGGTTTTTGCTGTTGCTGAACACTGGTCGCTTTCCCGTACAAATTCCCTTCCTTAAAAGGGAAACTTGCTGGCTGCAGAACTGGTTTTACATGGGACTGCTGGCTGCCACCTTGAGAGGGTTCAGACCCAGCTTTAGCACAAGGTGATGGTGACTTCTGGTATTCCTGGAACCGCTGCTGGTTTCTGTATGATTCTCCCACCGGTCCCATTTGCTCCAGTACAGTCTCGGTCTCCCGTACGTTCTCGGCGAGCTCTTTCGCCAGTGCGCTCAGCTTCCTGTCCAGTAACACCAGTTTCTCAGGGCATGCAGACTTTTTTAGATTATACGCACATTCAATCTGTCTCTGCAGATATATTTTACTGGCCTTCAATGTCTCCAGTCGCTTGACCAGTGCTGGTATCTCATCTGCCAGGCGCAGTTCTGGTGCTCGCTCAGTAGCTGTGACAGTCTGTGCATTGTTGGAAAGCTTTGCAGGTTGGTTACCCCCAGTATGGCTTCTGGTTGGTGTAGCCTGTGATTTCTGACATGCTACGGCTGTTGTCACTGCCATGGGCCCACAATGTCCAGACTGGGGACTATGTCCCAGTTTATTTCCAGTGACTGTACTGCTGGTACCTTGAAGCTTCCCCGCTGGTCTCCCTTTGATCTCCTCCACTGCCTTCACTACATTTTTGTAGTTACCGCTTCCAGATCTTGTCCGCTCAGACCGTACCAATACAGACTGCTGCATGTTCTCCTGCATGGTCTGCTTCTCCAGGGATGTTCTCCTCTGTCTGCAGGAGGGTGGGGTGGACTGGACACCTGCAACCTGCAATGGAGTCTGCACAGGCTGCAAAGTTTGCTCCTTACATTCAACCATTTTGCTTGGTTGTTGCACCGTACTACTGCTTGCTTCCGTTACTTCTTCCTTTACAACTTTCTTCCCATCTTGGCTTGCTGCACTAGGACTGCTGACACACTGGACACGATTCCCATTACTGGGGACTTTAGGATTTCCATCCATTTTTTTAGTTGTCTGGGAATTGCTTCCCAGAGAAGGCCTTGGAGCCTGGGCCTTGGCAGGGGAACTTCCCCACCCAGGGCGGCCCCGCCCTGGGCTATCTCCAGACATCAGGAGCCTCAGGAGAGCTACAAAAACACGTCCTCACAGCTAGGAGGTAGTGTCATAGTAGTTATATTCTTGTACATAGGAGTAGTATTATAGTAGTTATATTCTTGTACATAGGAGCAGTATTATAGTAGTTATATTCTTGTACATAGGAGTAGTATTATAGTAGTTATATTCTTGTACATAGGAGGTAGTATTATAGTAGTTATATTCTTGTATATAGGAGTAGTATTATAGTAGTTATATTCTTGTACATAGGAGTAGTATTATAGTAGTTATATTCTAGTATATAGGAGTAGTATTATAGTAGTTATATTCTTGTACATAGGAGTAGTATTATAGTAGTTATAGTCTTGTACATAGTAGTATTATAGTAGTTATATTCTTGTACATAGGAGCAGTATTATAGTAGTTATATTCTTGTTCATAGGAGCAGTATTATAGTAGTTATAGTCTTGTACATAGTAGTATTATAGTAGTTATATTCTTGTACATAGGAGGTAGTATTATAGTAGTTATATTCTTGTACATAGGAGTAGTATTATAGTAGTTATATTCTAGTATATAGGAGTAGTATTATAGTAGTTATAGTCTTGTACATAGTAGTATTATAGTAGTTATATTCTTGTACATAGGAGCAGTATTATAGTAGTTATAGTCTTGTACATAGTAGTATTATAGTAGTTATATTCTTGTACATAGGAACAGTATTATAGTAGTTATATTCTTGTACATAGGAGCAGTATTATAGTAGTTATAGTCTTGTACATAGTAGTATTATAGTAGTTATATTCTTGTACATAGGAGCAGTATTATAGTAGTTATATTCTAGTATATAGGAGTAGTATTATAGTAGTTATATTCTTGTACATAGGAGTAGTATTATAGTAGTTATATTCTTGTACATAGGAGGTAGTATTATAGTAGTTATATTCTTGTACATAGGAGTAGTATTATAGTAGTTATATTCTTGTACATAGGAGTAGTATTATAGTAGTTATATTCTTGTACATAGGAGGTAGTATTATAGTAGTTATATTCTTGTACATAGGAGTAGCATTATAGTAGTTATATTCTTGTACATAGGGATAGTATTATAGTAGTTATATTCTTGTACATAGGGATAGTATTATAGTAGTTATATTCTTGTACATAGGAGTAGTATTATAGTAGTTATATTCTAGTATATAGGAGTAGTATTATAGTAGTTATATTCTCGTACATAGGAGTAGTATTATAGTAGTTATAGTCTTGTACATAGTAGTATTATAGTAGTTATATTCTTGTACATAGGAGCAGTATTATAGTAGTTATATTCTTGTTCATAGGAGTAGTATTATAGTAGTTATAGTCTTGTACATAGTAGTATTATAGTAGTTATATTCTTGTACATAGGAGTAGTATTATAGTAGTTATATTCTTGTTCATAGGAGTAGTATTATAGTAGTTATAGTCTTGTACATAGTAGTATTATAGTAGTTATATTCTTGTTCATAGGAGTAGTATTATAGTAGTTATATTCTTGTACATAGGAGTAGTATTATAGTAGTTATATTCTTGTACATAGGGATAGTATTATAGTAGTTATATTCTTGTACATAGGAAGTAGTATTATAGTAGTTATATTCTTGTACATAGGGATAGTATTATAGTAGTTATATTCTTGTACATAGGAAGTAGTATTATAGTAGTTATATTCTTGTACATAGGAGTAGTATTATAGTAGTTATATTCTTGTACATAGGAAGTAGTATTATAGTAGTTATAGTCTTGTACATAGTAGTATTATAGTAGTTATATTCTTGTTCATAGGAGTAGTATTATAGTAGTTATAGTCTTGTACATAGTAGTATTATAGTAGTTATATTCTTGTTCATAGGAGTAGTATTATAGTTGTTAGACTCCTGTACATAGGAGTAGTATTATAGTAGTTATATTCTTGTATATAGGAGTAGTATTATAGTAGTTATATTCTTGTACATAGGAGTAGTATTATAGTAGTTATATTCTTGTACATAGGAGTAGTATTATAGTAGTTATATTCTTGTACATAGGAGTAGTATTATAGTAGTTATATTCTTGTACATAGGAGGTAGTATTATAGTAGTTATATTCTTGTACATAGGAGTAGTATTATAGTAGTTATATTCTTGTACATAGGAGGTAGTATTATAGTAGTTATATTCTTGTACATAGGAGTAGTATTATAGTAGTTATATTCTTGTACATAGGAGTAGTATTATAGTAGTTATATTCTTGTACATAGGAGCAGTATTATAGTAGTTATATTCTTGTACATAGGGGGTAGTATTATAGTAGTTATATTCTTGTACATAGGGATAGTATTATAGTAGTTATATTCTTGTACATAGGGATAGTATTATAGTAGTTATATTCTTGTACATAGGAAGTAGTATTATAGTAGTTATATTCTTGTACATAGGAGTAGTATTATAGTAGTTATATTCTTGTACATAGGAGTAGTATTATAGTAGTTATATTCTTGTACATAGGAATAGTATTATAGTAGTTATATTCTTGTACATAGGAGTAGTATTATAGTAGTTATAGTCTTGTACATAGGAGTAGTATAATAGTAGTTATATTCTTGTACATAGGAGTAGTATTATAGTAGTTATATTCTTGTACATAGGAGTAGTATTATAGTAGTTATAGTCTTGTACATAGGAGTAGTATAATAGTAGTTATATTCTTGTACATAGGAGTAGTATTATAGTAGTTATATTCTTGTACATAGGAGTAGTATTATAGTAGTTATAGTCTTGTACATAGGAGTAGTATAATAGTAGTTATATTCTTGTACATAGGAGTAGTATTATAGTAGTTATATTCTTGTACATAGGAGCAGTATTATAGTAGTTATATTCTTGTACATAGGAGTAGTATTATAGTAGTTATATTCTTGTATATAGGAGTAGTATTATAGTAGTTATATTCTTGTACGTAGGAGTAGTATTATAGTAGTTATATTCTTGTATATAGGAGTAGTATTATAGTAGTTATAGTCTTGTACATAGGAGTAGTATAATAGTAGTTATATTCTTGTACATAGGAGCAGTATTATAGTAGTTATATTCTTGTACATAGGAGTAGTATTATAGTAGTTATATTCTTGTATATAGGAGTAGTATTATAGTAGTTATAGTCTTGTACATAGGAGTAGTATTATAGTAGTTATATTCTTGTACATAGGAGCAGTATTATAGTAGTTATATTCTTGTACATAGGAGTAGTATTATAGTAGTTATATTCTTGTATATAGGAGTAGTATTATAGTAGTTATATTCTTGTACGTAGGAGTAGTATTATAGTAGTTATATTCTTGTATATAGGAGTAGTATTATAGTAGTTATAGTCTTGTACATAGGAGTAGTATTATAGTAGTTATATTCTTGTACATAGGAGTAGTATTATAGTAGTAATATTCTTGTACATAGGAGCAGTATTATAGTAGTTATATTCTTGTACATAGGAGTAGTATTATAGTAGTTATATTCCTGTATATAGGAGTAGTATTATAGTAGTTATATTCTTGTACATAGGAGTAGTATTATAGTAGTTATATTCTTGTACATAGGAGTAGTATTATAGTAGTTATATTCTTGTACATAGGAGTAGTATAATAGTAGTTATATTCTTGTACATAGGAGTAGTATTATAGTAGTTATATTCTTGTACATAGGAGTAGTATTATAGTAGTTATATTCTTGTACATAGGAGTAGTATTATAGTAGTAATATTCTTGTACATAGGAGCAGTATTATAGTAGTTATATTCTTGTACATAGGAGTAGTATTATAGTAGTTATATTCCTGTATATAGGAGTAGTATTATAGTAGTTATATTCTTGTACATAGGAGTAGTATTATAGTAGTTATATTCTTGTACATAGGAGTAGTATTATAGTAGTTATATTCTTGTACATAGGAGTAGTATAATAGTAGTTATATTCTTGTACATAGGAGTAGTATTATAGTAGTTATATTCTTGTACATAGGAGTAGTATTATAGTAGTTATATTCTTGTACATAGGAGTAGTATTATAGTAGTTATATTCTTGTACATAGGAGTAGTATTATAGTAGTTATATTCTTGTACATAGGAGTAGTATTATAGTAGTTATATTCTTGTACATAGGAGGTAGTATTATAGTAGTTATATTCTTGTACATAGGAGTAGTATTATAGTAGTTATATTCTTGTACATAGGAGTAGTATTATAGTAGTTATATTCTTGTACATAGGAGTAGTATTATAGTAGTTATATCCTTGTACATAGGAGGTAGTATTATAGTAGTTATATTCTTGTACATAGTAGTATTATAGTAGTTATATTCTTGTACATAGGAGTAGTATTATAGTAGTTATATTCTTGTACATAGGAGTAGTATTATAGTAGTTATATTCTTGTACATAGGAGTAGTATTATAGTAGTTATATTCTTGTACATAGTAGTATTATAGTAGTTATATTCTTGTACATAGGAGTAGTATTATAGTAGTTATATTCTTGTACATAGGAGTAGTATTATAGTAGTTATATTCTTGTACATAGGAGGTAGTATTATAGTAGTTATATTCTTGTACATAGGAGTAGTATTATAGTAGTTATATCCTTGTACATAGGAGGTAGTATTATAGTAGTTATATTCTTGTACATAGTAGTATTATAGTAGTTATATTCTTGTACATAGGAGTAGTATTATAGTAGTTATATTCTTGTACATAGGAGTAGTATTATAGTAGTTATATTCTTGTACATAGGAGTAGTATTATAGTAGTTATATTCTTGTACATAGGAGTAGTATTATAGTAGTTATATTCTTGTATATAGGGGTAGTATTATAGTAGTTATATTCTTGTACATAGGAGGTAGTATTATAGTAGTTATATTCTTGTACATAGGAGTAGTATTATAGTAGTTATATTCTTGTACATAGGAGTAGTATTATAGTAGTTATATCCTTGTACATAGGAGTAGTATTATAGTAGTTATATTCTTGTACATAGGAGTAGTATTATAGTAGTTATATTCTTGTATATAGGGGTAGTATTATAGTAGTTATATTCTTGTACATAGGAGTAGTATTATAGTAGTTATATTCTTGTACATAGGAGTAGTATTATAGTAGTTATATTCTTGTACATAGGAGGTAGTATTATAGTAGTTATATTCTTGTACATAGGAGTAGTATTATAGTAGTTATATTCTTGTACATAGTAGTAGTATTATAGTAGTTATATTCTTGTACATAGGAGCAGTATTATAGTAGTTATATTCTTGTACATAGGAGCAGTATTATAGTAGTTATATTCTTGTACATAGGAGTAGTATTATAGTTGTTAGATTCCTGTACATAGGTGGGATGTCTATTCCATGTAACCAGTCTCGCGCCCCTCGTGTCTTCAGTCTTATGGCCCCAGGCAATGGCCGATTTTGTGCATTAGGTCAGCACTGCCCCGGACTGATGAATCTCATTGACTGATTGAGGGATCGGTTGTTGCTTCCAGGACAGACTGACAGGTAACAAATTAGGATTAGCCGCAGGGTTAAATCCCCCGATACAGAGAGCCAGGTGCGTCAGGTGTAAGATCTGCTGCCAAGTGAAATACTTCATGTGCAGGAACCCTCCAGCTATCACAGAACGCTGCGCTGATGACCCCCCAGTAGGCGACCGGTGAGGAGAAGACTTGTTGAGTGGAAATGGAGAAATACTCCTTAATTTAGTAATTTCCCAAAATCCATTATTTCCTAGTCAGGTATAAAACCAAATCTCCTGACCAGTCACTGCATGGCAGCAAGGGGCTAACACTGCAGCGATGGAGCCTGGGGTATAAATCCCAACAAGGACAACATCTGTAACGAACTTGTATGTTCTTCCCAGAGTTTCCTCCCACACTCCAAAGACATACTGATAGATCACTCTGAGTACATGTAATGTAGTAGATGTCACCGGCAGTCCTATGTAATGTAGTAGATCTCACCGGCAGTCCTATGTAATGTAGTAGATGTCACCGGCAGTCCTATGTAATGTAGTAGATGTCACTGGCAGTCCTATGTAATGTAGTAGATGTCACTGGCAGTCCTATGTAATATAGTAGATGTCACCGGCAGTCCTATGTAATGTAGTAGATGTCACCTGCAGTCCTATGTAATGTAGTAGATGTCACCGGCAGTCCTATGTAATGTAGTAGATGTCACCGGCAGTCCTATGTAATGTAGTAGATGTCACCTGCAGTCCTATGTAATATAGTAGATGTCACCGGCAGTCCTATGTAATGTAGTAGATGTCACCTGCAGTCCTATGTAATGTAGTAGATGTCACCTGCAGTCCTATGTAATGTAGTAGATGTCACCGGCAGTCCTATGTAATGTAGTAGATGTCACCGGCAGTCCTATGTAATGTAGTAGATGTCACCGGCAGTCCTATGTAATGTAGTAGATGTCACCGGCAGTCCTATGTAATGTAGTAGATGTCACCGGCAGTCCTATGTAATGTAGTAGATGTCACCGGCAGTCCTATGTAATGTAGTAGATGTCCCCGGCAGTCCTATGTAATGTAGTAGATGTCACCGGCAGTCCTATGTAATGTAGTAGATGTCACCGGCAGTCCTATGTAATGTAGTAGATGTCACCGGCAGTCCTATGTAATGTAGTAGATGTCACCGGCAGTCCTATGTAATGTAGTAGATGTCCCCGGCAGTCCTATGTAATGTAGTAGATGTCACCGGCAGTCCTATGTAATGTAGTAGATGTCACCGGCAGTCCTATGTAATGTAGTAGATGTCACCGGCAGTCCTATGTAATGTAGTAGATGTCACCGGCAGTCCTATGTAATGTAGTAGATGTCACCGGCAGTCCTATGTAATGTAGTAGATGTCACCGGCAGTCCCATGTAACAGTCTCCTCTTGCTGTATTAGATAATAGTATCATTAGACATCACTTTCCTCCCTGGGGCTTATTTGCATTGCGTTCTCCGGTTTGGCCCATACGGGGTCTTTGGCGCTGGGTGGTCCTGGTTTCTGCAGCGGTGGCCCCTGGCCTGTGTCTATGGAGGGGCTCTGAGTCTATGGGAATCTTGTGTAAATCCTGGGTCGTATTGTCAGGGGAGTAATTAGTGTATAATCCGCTGCCGCCGGGATCCTTCCTAATGAGCGGCGTCTTCTGGTGACATTTCTGCATCGTCTCCTGTAACAGATGCTGAGAACATGTAACACACGTGTGCTCATCCTGTGCTGCAGGCGTGTGTCATGTGTCTGTAGTAACAGCGGATAATGAGAGTTGTATTGCACATGGCGGATGATGGGGGGGGGGGGGGGTTTCGGGATACCGTTACCGATCTTTGTGCCAGCATTTTGTCGCCATCAGATTCTTCAATGTCTCTTTGTCACTTCCCGGATGTTCGGACCTCGCTTGTCACTTTTTGACAATCCCAGCAGAAGGGGGCGCTGTCACGTCCGGTCTTGGCCTGCGGCAGATGTATGACGGACGTGCGGCATTCTCCTATACGAGGACGCTCATTACCATAAATGTCGCCATGATGGGAGATTTGGAATGTTCCATAGTGAGGAGCGGGGGGGGTGACTCCGTCTGCGTGTTTCGTCACGGCGGCTCATTATTTTGCGCTTGCTCCTGATGGCTTTGGTGTAACTCTTACCTATGCACGTCTGTTTTCTGGAGCTTGTGGCCACGATTTTCCCGTCTATCACAGGCTGCTGGGCTAAGAGCGGGACTTTCCCTCACCGCACTCCCAGCCTTTGATCTCTTTCCTTTGGAGGTAACATCAAAAGGACGGCGGGGAAAGACAGCCAGCTCTATGAAGTTCAGCGCTCAACTTAATAGCTTGACGGAGCGGCGGCTGCATTGCTGAAACTGCAGTAAACAGCCATTTAATTTCCAGCAAAATGCACCGTTGCTGAATTGCGCGGCCCCCCCCCCTCCCCCTCCCTCTTATTTTGGAGTCTGGCATTAAATATTCCTTCAGATTTGTCCACGTTCATTCATTAGTTTAATGACTCCTGGTTTACACGTTGCGACTCGGCTCTGGGTTTTCCAGGGTCGGTAATTGCAATGTTGATTTAACATTGGAAAGAAATACCTGAAGCGCGTGGAGCGGCGGCGGTGGCGTATCTGAACAAATCCGGGGCCGACGTGGACAGCTCAGGGGCCAATGAGTTGACATACTCACCTCTGCAGTAACACCTTCAGGCCTGACTAGAGCAGCTGTCACTGACCTCACTGACAGCCACTCCATTATCTGACGTCACTGACAGCCACTCCATTATCTGACATCACTGACAGCCGCTCCATTATCTGACATCACTGACAGCCGCTCCATTATCTGACCTCACTGACAGCCGCTCCATTATCTGACCTCACTGACAGCCGCTCCATTATCTGACGTCACTGACAGCCGCTCCATTATCTGACATCACTGACAGCCGCTCCATTATCTGACCTCACTGACAGCCGCTCCATTATCTGACATCACTGACAGCCGCTCCATTATCTGACATCACTGACAGCCGCTCCATTATCTGACCTCACTGACAGCCGCTCCATTATCTGACATCACTGACAGCCGCTCCATTATCTGACCTCACTGACAGCCGCTCCATTATCTGACATCACTGACAGCCGCTCCATTATCTGACCTCACTGACAGCCGCTCCATTATCTGACCTCACTGACAGCCGCTCCATTATCTGACCTCACTGACAGCCGCTCCATTATCTGACCTCACTGACAGCCGCTCCATTATCTGACATCACAGACAGCCGCTCCGTTATCTGACGTCACTGACAGCCGCTCCGTTATCTGACCTCACTGACAGCCGCTCCGTTATCTGACCTCACTGACAGCCACTCCATTATCTGACATCACTGACAGCCGCTCCATTATCTGACATCACTGACAGCCGCTCCATTATCTGACCTCACTGACAGCCGCTCCATTATCTGACATCACTGACAGCCGCTCCATTATCTGACATCACTGACAGCCGCTCCATTATCTGACATCACTGACAGCCGCTCCATTATCTGACATCACTGACAGCCGCTCCATTATCTGACATCACTGACAGCCGCTCCATTATCTGACATCACTGACAGCCGCTCCATTATCTGACATCACTGACAGCCGCTCCATTATCTGACATCACTGACAGCCGCTCCATTATCTGACATCACTGACAGCCGCTCCATTATCTGACATCACTGACAGCCGCTCCATTATCTGACATCACTGACAGCCGCTCCATTATCTGACAGCCGCTCCATTATCTGACATCACTGACAGCCGCTCTATTATCTGACGTCACTGACAGCCGCTCCATTATCTGACAGCCGCTCCATTATCTGACATCACTGACAGCCGCTCCATTATCTGACATCACTGACAGCCGCTCCATTATCTGACATCACTGACAGCCGCTCCATTATCTGACAGCCGCTCCATTATCTGACATCACTGACAGCCGCTCCATTATCTGATACCACTTCCGGTTTTCTGTCCTATGTGTTCCTCTTCTGCCACTGTGACAACCCGTCAGCTCTGCAGTGTTATGTGAAGACAAATTTTATTACCACATTAATTAAAATTTCTACAACTTTCTACTAAACTTTGTGATTCACTTTTTCACTATTGTCAGATCTGCTGTCAGTGACTGAGGACACGCCTGAGTATAATGCGAGGTGGTGCCCTGTATATAGATATTCTGCTGTATATAGATATTCTGCTGTATATAGATATTCCGCTGTATATAGATATTCTGCTGTATATAGATATTCTGCTGTATATAGATATTCTGCTGTATATAGCGCTCTCAGGCTCGGTGCACAGCTGCGTTGTAGTCCGATTCTGCCACAGATTTCTCCGAAAATTGATGGGGAGATAAGTCTTCCCCATTATAGTCTATGGAGTCCGCCACTGCCCACTGGTAACTGCTTTCAGGTCCCCGGTGGACACACAGTGATAGAGAGACCAGTGCAAGTGTGAACCCGAGCCTCAGCTGAGAAGTTGTTACAGTTGCGTCTAGTCTGGACAATGCTCTGTGAGCTCTGCAGCCTGGACTAATACATTGCAGAAAACTATTACACAGATAGTCCTGCGCTCAGGTAAGAAATGGAGTCTGTTGTATCCAGTCTAGACAATGCTCTGTGAGCTCAACGGCTTGGACTACAGACTGATACATTGTAGCAGAAAGGTTTGTGCAGCAGCTGCTGATGTGTTCCGCTCAGGTTATGTTCACACCTGCCTCAGATTCGGGTAATCCGTCCCCCGCTCTGCACGCAGGACTTTTCTGTCTATTCTGCACTTTTTGGGCAGAGATCTGGCGGACTCCATTAGAGTTTATAGGGGCCGCAGGTTTCTGTCAGCAATCACTTTTTAGGTGGATTGGGTTTCTGTTTTTTGGGTGCCCAAGCTGATCTGAAGAATAGAAACCAGGTGCAGGAGTGACGCTAGAGACACACAGCATTGTCTAATCTGGATACAATCCGATCCAAGAGATTGTGTGCACCCGGAGCAGCGCTCACCCCGCACCCCCGTCATCTTGAGCAGATGATCTGATATAAGGGAAAGGCATCAATATGGAAAACCCCTCTAAAATCTCCATGAGAGGAAAGAGTTTGGAAGTCTTGGAATTGTCCCATGTTGCAGGTGGTTGGTTGCGGTGTGACTAGAGTATAACTATAGAGCTCTGTGTGTCTCGGTTCTGCTTCTGTTCTCTTTCTGCACATCGTAGTGATATTGTGGATTATCAGATGCCGGATGGCAGGACGTTCACTGTATATACATATATATATATATATATATACTGAGTGGAGCGTATATTGTCCTCCATGCTGAATCAAATATTTCTTTGTATCAGGCCGGTGTCCATGAGGGTCCTATACAACGCTGACACATCGGACCCACTAGGGCGGCGCCACCAACCTATCAGTTCTTGTGTATTTGGCAAGGACACCGCATGTTCATTGAATCTCATTGTCACATGTAAATCTCAGCGACGAGCAAATCATTTACTTTATTATTTCTTACACCAGAGCTGTATTCATAATTCTACTCATTTACTGATAGATGAACAAAGTCAGTTCTCACCACTACACCCGGCTGGTACAGAGCAATGTAGTATAGTGGGGAAATATGGCCGTGCACATACATAATAGGAACATATAAACAGATAGGAAGTCTAGTTATGGTTACAAGGCGTTGTAGAAAATAGTAATAGCCCCAGAAATTCCAGAAACTCGATGTGGTGTCAGAATCTCACACAACTATAAGCGAGCTGCCAGCACCATAGAGGTTACAGTATCTGCGATCACCAGCGTACTGTGTACATACATTACATTACTTATCCTGTATTATACCCCAGAGCTGCGCTCACTATTCTGCTGGTACAGTCACTGTGTACATACATTACATTACTTATCCTGTATTATACTCCAGAGCTGCGCTCACTATTCTGCTGGTACAGTCACTGTGTACATACATTACATTACTTATCCTGTATTATACTCCAGAGCTGCGCTCACTATTCTGCTGGTACAGTCACTGTGTACATACATTACATTACTTATCCTGTATTATACTCCAGAGCTGTGCTCACTATTCTGCTGGTGTAGTCACTGTGTACATACATTACTTATCCTGTATTATACCCCAGAGCTGCGCTCACTATTCTGCTGGTACAGTCACTGTGTACATACATTACATTACTTATCCTGTATTATACCCCAGAGCTGTGCTCACTATTCTGCTGGTACAGTCACTGTGTACATACATTACATTACTTATCCTGTATTATACCCCAGAGCTGCGCTCACTATTCTGCTGGTACAGTCACCGTGTACATACATTACATTACTTATCCTGTATTATACCCCAGAGCTGCGCTCACTATTCTGCTGGTACAGTCACTGTGTACATACATTACATTACTTATCCTGTATTATACTCCAGAGCTGTGCTCACTATTCTGCTGGTACAGTCACTATGTACATACATTACATTACTTATCCTGTATTATACTCCAGAGCTGCGCTCACTATTCTGGTGGTACAGTCACTGTGTACATACATTACATTACTTATCCTGTATTATACCCCAGAACTGCGCTCACTATTCTGCTGGTACAGTCACTGTGTACATACATTACATTACTTATCCTGTATTATACTCCAGAGCTGCGCTCACTATTCTGCTGGTGCAGTCACTGTGTACATACATTACATTACTTATCCTGTATTATACCCCAGAGCTGCGCTCACTATTCTGCTGGTGCAGTCACTGTGTACATACATTACATTACTTATCCTGTATTATACTCCAGAGCTGCGCTCACTATTCTGCTGGTACAGTCACTGTGTACATACATTACATTACTTATCCTGTATTATACTCCAGAGCTGCGCTCACTATTCTGCTGGTACAGTCACTGTGTACATACATTACATTACTTATCCTGTATTATACTCCAGAGCTGCGCTCACTATTCTGCTGGTGCAGTCACTGTGTACATACATTACATTACTTATCCTGTATTATACCCCAGAGCTGCGCTCACTATTCTGCTGGTGCAGTCACTGTGTACATACATTACATTACTTATCCTGTATTATACTCCAGAGCTGCGCTCACTATTCTGCTGGTGCAGTCACTGTGTACATACATTACATTACTTATCCTGTATTATACTCCAGAGCCGCACTCACTATTCTGCTGGTACAGTCACTGTGTACATACATTACATTACTTATCCTGTATTATACTCCAGAGCTGCGCTCACTATTCTGCTGGTACAGTCACTGTGTACATACATTACATTACTTATCCTGTATTATACTCCAGAGCTGCGCTCACTATTCTGCTGGTGCAGTCACTGTGTACATACATTACATTACTTATCCTGTATTATACTCCAGAGCTGCGCTCACTATTCTGCTGGTGCAGTCACTGTGTACATACATTACATTACTTATCCTGTATTATACCCCAGAGCTGCGCTCACTATTCTGCTGGTGCAGTCACTGTGTACATACATTACATTACTTATCCTGTATTATACCCCAGAGCTGCGCTCACTATTCTGCTGGTGCAGTCACTGTGTACATACATTACATTACTTATCCTGTATTATACTCCAGAGCTGCGCTCACTATTCTGCTGGTACAGTCACTGTGTACATACATTACATTACTTATCCTGTATTATACTCCAGAGCTGCGCTCACTATTCTGCTGGTACAGTCACTGTGTACATACATTACATTACTTATCCTGTATTATACTCCAGAGCTGCGCTCACTATTCTGCTGGTGCAGTCACTGTGTACATACATTACATTACTTATCCTGTATTATACTCCAGAGCTGCGCTCACTATTCTGCTGGTGCAGTCACTGTGTACATACATTACTTATCCTGTATTATACTCCAGAGCTGCGCTCACTATTCTGCTGGTGCAGTCACTGTGTACATACATTACATTACTTATCCTGTATTATACCCCAGAGCTGCGCTCACTATTCTGCTGGTACAGTCACTGTGTAGATACATTACATTACTTATCCTGTATTATACTCCAGAGCTGCGCTCACTATTCTGCTGGTGCAGTCACCGTGTACATACATTACATTACTTATCCTGTATTATACTCCAGAGCTGCGCTCACTATTCTGCTGGTACAGTCACTGTGTACATACATTACATTACTCATCCTGTATTATACTCCAGAGCTGCGCTCACTATTCTGCTGGTACAGTCACTGTGTACATACATTACTCATCCTGTATTATACTACAGAGCTGCGCTCACTATTCTGCTGGTACAGTCACTGTGTACATACATTACATTACTCATCCTGTATTATACTCCAGAGCTGCGCTCACTATTCTGCTGGTACAGTCACTGTGTACATACATTACTCATCCTGTATTATACTCCAGAGCTGCGCTCACTATTCTGCTGGTACAGTCACTGTGTACATACATTACATTACTTATCCTGTATTATACTCCAGAGCTGCGCTCACTATTCTGCTGGTACAGACACTGTGTACATACATTACATTACTTATCCTGTATTATACTCCAGAGCTGCGCTCACTATTCTGCTGGTACAGTCACTGTGTACATACATTACATTACTTATCCTGTATTATACTGCAGAGCTGCGTTCACTATTCTGCTGGTGCAGTCACTGTGTACATACATTACATTACTTATCCTGTATTATACCCCAGAGCTGCGCTCACTATTCTGCTGGTGCAGTCACTGTGTACATACATTACATTACTTATCCTGTATTATACTCCAGAACTGCGCTCACTATTCTGCTGGTACAGTCACTGTGTACTTACATTACTTTACTTATCCTGTATTATACTCCAGAGCTGCGCTCACTATTCTGCTGGTACAGTCACTGTGTACTTACATTACTTTACTTATCCTGTATTATACTCCAGAGCTGCGCTCACTATTCTGCTGGTGCAGTCACTGTGTACATACATTACATTACTTATCCTGTATTATACCCCAGAGCTGCGCTCACTATTCTGCTGGTGCAGTCACTGTGTACATACATTACATTACTTATCCTGTATTATACTCCAGAGCTGCGCTCACTATTCTGCTGGTGCAGTCACTGTGTACATACATTACATTACTTATCCTGTATTATACTCCAGAGCTGCGCTCACTATTCTGCTGGTACAGTCACTGTGTACATACATTACATTACTTATCCTGTATTATACTCCAGAGCTGCGCTCACTATTCTGCTGGTGCAGTCACTGTGTACATACATTACATTACTTATCCTGTATTATACTCCAGAGCTGCACTCACTATTCTGCTGGTACAGTCACTGTGTACATACATTACATTACTTATCCTGTATTATACTCCAGAGCTGCGCTCACTATTCTGCTGGTACAGTCACTGTGTACATACATTACATTACTTATCCTGTATTATACTCCAGAGCTGCGCTCACTATTCTGCTGGTGCAGTCACTGTGTACATACATTACATTACTTATCCTGTATTATACTCCAGAGCTGCGCTCACTATTCTGCTGGTGCAGTCACTGTGTACATACATTACATTACTTATCCTGTATTATACCCCAGAGCTGCGCTCACTATTCTGCTGGTGCAGTCACTGTGTACATACATTACATTACTTATCCTGTATTATACTCCAGAGCTGCGCTCACTATTCTGCTGGTACAGTCACTGTGTACATACATTACATTACTTATCCTGTATTATACTCCAGAGCTGCGCTCACTATTCTGCTGGTGCAGTCACTGTGTACATACATTACATTACTTATCCTGTATTATACTCCAGAGCTGCGCTCACTATTCTGCTGGTACAGTCACTGTGTACATACATTACATTACTTATCCTGTATTATACTCCAGAGCTGCGCTCACTATTCTGCTGGTACAGTCACTGTGTACATACATTACATTACTTATCCTGTATTATACTCCAGAGCTGCGCTCACTATTCTGCTGGTGCAGTCACTGTGTACATACATTACATTACTTATCCTGTATTATACTCCAGAGCTGCGCTCACTATTCTGCTGGTGCAGTCACTGTGTACATACATTACATTACTTATCCTGTATTATACTCCAGAGCTGCGCTCACTATTCTGCTGGTACAGTCACTGTGTACATACATTACATTACTTATCCTGTATTATACTCCAGAGCTGCGCTCACTATTCTGCTGGTGCAGTCACTGTGTACATACATTACATTACTTATCCTGTATTATACTCCAGAGCTGCGCTCACTATTCTGCTGGTGCAGTCACTGTGTACATACATTACTTATCCTGTATTATACTCCAGAGCTGCGCTCACTATTCTGCTGGTGCAGTCACTGTGTACATACATTACATTACTTATCCTGTATTATACCCCAGAGCTGCGCTCACTATTCTGCTGGTACAGTCACTGTGTAGATACATTACATTACTTATCCTGTATTATACTCCAGAGCTGCGCTCACTATTCTGCTGGTGCAGTCACCGTGTACATACATTACATTACTTATCCTGTATTATACTCCAGAGCTGCGCTCACTATTCTGCTGGTACAGTCACTGTGTACATACATTACATTACTCATCCTGTATTATACTCCAGAGCTGCGCTCACTATTCTGCTGGTACAGTCACTGTGTACATACATTACTCATCCTGTATTATACTCCAGAGCTGCGCTCACTATTCTGCTGGTACAGTCACTGTGTACATACATTACATTACTTATCCTGTATTATACTCCAGAGCTGCGCTCACTATTCTGCTGGTACAGACACTGTGTACATACATTACATTACTTATCCTGTATTATACTCCAGAGCTGCGCTCACTATTCTGCTGGTACAGTCACTGTGTACATACATTACATTACTTATCCTGTATTATACTGCAGAGCTGCGCTCACTATTCTGCTGGTGCAGTCACTGTGTACATACATTACATTACTTATCCTGTATTATACCCCAGAGCTGCGCTCACTATTCTGCTGGTGCAGTCACTGTGTACATACATTACATTACTTATCCTGTATTATACTCCAGAGCTGCGCTCACTATTCTGCTGGTACAGTCACTGTGTACTTACATTACTTTACTTATCCTGTATTATACTCCAGAGCTGCGCTCACTATTCTGCTGGTACAGTCACTGTGTACTTACATTACTTTACTTATCCTGTATTATACTCCAGAGCTGCGCTCACTATTCTGCTGGTACAGTCACTGTGTACTTACATTACTTTACTTATCCTGTATTATACTCCAGAGCTGCGCTCACTATTCTGCTGGTGCAGTCACTGTGTACATACAATACATTACTTATCCTGTATTATACTCCAGAGCTGCACTCACTATTCTGCTGGTACAGTCACTGTGTACATACATTACATTACTTATGCTGTATTATACCCCAGAGCTGCGCTCACTATTCTGCTGGTACAGTCACTGTGTACATACATTACATTACTTATCCTGTATTATACTCCAGAGCTGCGCTCACTATTCTGCTGGTGCAGTCACTGTGTACATACATTACATTACTTATCCTGTATTATACTCCAGAGCTGCGCTCACTATTCTGCTGGTGCAGTCACTGTTGGGGTGTTGAGTGCTGCTCTGTCTGGTCACTGCTGGTACTACAGGTTGGAGTCTTGGTTCCTGACAGTGTACGCAGCTCTCCTGCACGTTGTGCTCTGTCTATTGTTCCTCTCCGGGGACTGATATTTATGTAACACGCTATTACTAATGACACTTTCTCGCTCCTTCCGCTTCTCTTAGAACTTTCTCTCGGTTCATGTTGTTGCTTAGAGAAACATGAAAGGTGTGAACATGACCTCTCTTTAGACTCCTGTTGATTGGGTGTAGCGGCGCCGCGCACTCCTGAATGACTCTTACTAGGGGAGGTTTTGACTCTCTTTCGCTCCTCGTAGTTCACGTTTCCTCCTCTTTGTGATGAGTGACAGGACGCGGAGCCCTGCGGGGGCGACTCTCACAATGTCTTGCTCCGGAGCTCAGTTACGACCACGGATTTGGCTGGAGGCGCTCTGGTCCTCAGGCCTCCCCATCTCCCGCAGGTGAACGCCTCGGGCTCATCGCGCTGTCCGCACCTCCTCTCACCCTGTTTCTATGACCCTGTTTAACCCTTCAATAACCAGAGATGGAAATGAAGTTGTAATGAAGAGAGAGACAGCTGTGAATCCATGCACACTTCTCATATAGCGCCCCCTACTGGACTGGGCCCAGAGGCTTATACTTCTGTCTTCCGATTCCTCCCCCTTGTCTTCGGGATTAGGCCGCAACCTCTGCTGGAGTCACAACCGTATCGTAGTCGTAGTCAGCGCTGTAAGAGAGTCGGATCTTTAAGAACTTTTCACAATTCCATTTGATACTTTCTTAAAGGGGATGTCCCGTGTACCTGGAGGGTGAAATCTCCTAAGACATGACTGTAAGGTCAGACGACACTCGCTGGGTTTGTAGTCTGTTGCCATTGAGACCAATCAGTTGTATAAACGTCATCATTAAGGGTTTAGAGTTATTTATTTACTAATTTCCAGTCTTGTTTCTTTGTAACAATTAGCAGATGATTCGTCTCCTGTCCCCTCGGGCTCTTCTTAGGTCCTGGCTCTTACTAAGCAGATTTCAGAGCCCGACCCGTCAGGGGCCTGAATGTTATGGCCCCCCCACCCCTCGCCCTGGCACTGTTATGATGTGGTTGCCTGGCAGCGGCTGCAGCGGGTCGCACATGTGCCCGATCACTTCCCAGTAATGTGCGGAATTCCTGTGACCCGGGAAGAATTCCACATTCCGGCAGCGCTGAGTGACACGCCGGGAAATCTTAATGGCCCCGTCTTAATCCGCTCCGTCCTCCTCAGCCGGCTGCAACTTAATGTCATAACGGATAAACATTTCACACCCGAGACCCCCCCAGTCCAGGACCCCCTCCCCAATCCAGGACCCCCTCCCCAATCCAGGACCCCCTCCCCAATCCAGGACCCCCCCCCCCCAATCCAGGACCCCCTCCCCAATCCAGGACCCCCCCCCAATCCAGGACCCCCTCCCCAATCCAGGACCCCCCCCCAATCCAGGACCCCCTCCCCAATCCAGGATCCCCCCCCCCAATCCAGGACCCCCTCCCCAATCCAGGACCCCCCCCCCAATCCAGGTCCCCCTCCCCAATCCAGGACCCCCTCCCCAATCCAGGACCCCCTCCCCAATCCAGGACCCCCCCAATCCAGGACCCCCTCCCCAATCCAGGACCCCCTCCCCAATCCAGGACCTCCCCAATCCAGGACCCCCCCCAATCCAGGACCCCCTCCCCAATCCAGGACCCCCCCCCCAATCCAGGACCCCCTCCCCAATCCAGGACCCCCTCCCCAATCCAGGAACCCCCCCCAATCCAGGACCCCCTCCCCAATCCAGGATCCCCCCCCCCAATCCAGGACCCCCTCCCCAATCCAGGACCCCCCCCCCAATCCAGGTCCCCCTCCCCAATCCAGGACCCCCTCCCCAATCCAGGACCCCCCCAATCCAGGACCCCCTCCCCAATCCAGGACCCCTCCCCCAATCCAGGACCCCCCCTCCAATCCAGGACCCCCTCCCCAATCCAGGACCCCTCCCCCAATCCAGGACCCCCTCCCCAATCCAGGAGCCCCTCCCCAAATCAATCCCCCCTCCCTCCTTACACCCAGTGTTTGCCTATAGCATCACATATTCCGGGGTACAGGAGCCGACGTCCGCCATGTTTAAGAATCCGACCTGATAATTCGGCACAAATCAAATCGTTACGTCTGTGTTCACATCAGCGTCTCCGTTCCGAACAGACGCCGCACGGACGCCATTATAGGATTGTCCATTATTAGACGATACGGTTTTACCTATTCCTCTGGTCGTCGTAGTCACGGCGGTCAGGACACGGTCTCGGTAGTCTCATAGCCGGGACGTGAAGACGTTTCCGCCCGATCCCTTTATTGGTTTTATTCTATAAAATATTGATTGACCGCGATATAATTCTAGAGGTTTCCTTCATATTGTGAAAAGTGGATTTCCACGTTGCGATATTGCGCACAAGGCGAGGAGTAGTCGCTTATGATCTCCGCGCTGTAGACGGTCTGGTGGCGAGGAATCACATGATCACGTCACGTGTCGCCGTCCTTTCTGGATCAGCATTCAATCCTTTTATGACCAAAAATTCACCAAATTGCGCACATCGTGGAATCGGGTAACGTCGCCCTTTATTGTGGAGGATTTTCCGCGCTCTTCTTTGCGTTACGATACCATCCGCTTCCTAGTATGGCGGCTACACCTGTTACGTTGTACATGGCCGGATCTCTTACATGCAGTCTCCTTAGGATACATTGTTGCGCACTGTCTTGGATACATTGTATCACTTATTGCCCCAGTAATGTATCAGTTTCGGGCGCTGTTACTACTTCACCCACCGTCCTCTCTGCGTCTGTTACGAGTCGCCATCGTTTGTATTGTGTTTTGTGGTGAGAAGCCCCGGGGCGATGGGGGGTGATGAGGGGGTGATGAGGGGGCTATACATGGGCCCCCCTTCTCATACACATCTGGTTCCAGTATCCATGCAGATCCATAGACTGGGGTGTGGGAGCGAAGCTGCGAATGTCATTCCTGCACAATTACTAGTGAAATCAGATCCGGCAGAAAGGTGTTTGGCGGCCGCGCCCTGGAGAGCGACATTCTAGCGCACAATACAGCGGAATGTACAGAATTACCTGGTACTGCTCAATATTCACCCGTACGCAGGAATGTGCGCCCTTATTATATAGGGATTTATACAAACCTATACAATACATGGCAATGTGAGATACTGCGGAGAGGACTGCTCAGGGGTCATACAGTCGTGTTACAGCGCCCCCGATGGACAGGAGAAGAAAGGCAGATCACACATCCTAGTGCACAGAGGATTTCAGGAGAGCAGTGTGCTTATCTTATAGGAGGTCAGAGGGTGAGAGTTACATAGTGGAGGAGCAGGGTCACAGCAGTACAGAGTATTTCAGGAGAGCAGTGTGCTGATCTTATAGAGGAGGTCACAGGGTGAGAGTTACATAGTGGGAGGAGCAGGGTCACAGCAGCACAGAGTATTTCAGGAGAGCAGTGTGCTGATCTTATAGAGGAGGTCACAGGGTGAGAGTTACATAGTGGGAGGAGCAGGGTCACAGCAGTACAGAGTATGTCAGGAGAGCAGTGTACTGCTACTATAGGAGGTCACAGGGTGAGAGTTACATAGTGGGAGGAGCCAGGTCCCCAGCAGCACAGAGTATTTCAGGAGAGCAGTGTGCTGATCTTATAGAGGAGGTCACAGGGTGAGAGAGTTACATAGTGGAGGAGCAAAGTCCTCAGCAGTACAGAGTATTTCAGGAGAGCAGTGTGCTGATCTTATAGAGGAGGTCACAGGGTGAGAGTTACATAGTGGAGGCGCAGGGTCACAGCAGTACAGAGTATTTCAGGAGAGCAGTGTGCTGATCTTATAGAGGTCAGAGGGCGAGAGTTACATAGTGGGAGGAGCAGGGTCACAGCAGTACAGAGTATGTCAGGAGAGCAGTGTGCTGATCTTATAGAGGTCAGAGGGCGAGAGTTACATAGTGGGAGGAGCAGGGTCACAGCAGTACAGAGTATGTCAGGAGAGCAGTGTACTGCTACTATAGGAGGTCACAGGGTGAGAGTTACATAGCAGCAGGAGCCAGTTCCCAGCAGGACAGAGTGTTTCAGGACAGTGCTGATCTTGTCGGATGCTGGCAGTTTTGGGCACGTGTCCTGGCGATGAATCATTCTGTATATTCAGGAGATGTTGGGTGTCTGTGTAGTGTTGCTTTGTATTTGTCTGTTCCACAGCTGAGGTGTTGGCGCAGGGGCAGAGCGGCGGGGAGGACTGACATGTGAAGGTATTTGCCTGTATTGCGCGCCGTGGGCTTCTCTGTGGCATCTGGATTCATTTAGCTCTCCCGGCAGTAGGGCTGAGTCTCATATCCGCCAGCCCGTAATGTTATATAGCCAATGATCCTGTTCTGTCTTAATGTAATTGAAAATTATGCGCGTTGTAGAGTCTGAGCGCTGAAATGTAGACTCGTAAAAATCTGCGGTTCAGGTCGCCTGTGGAGATTGGATTTGGCAGACAATGAAGCTTTTATGTAGAGTAAGAATTACAAACTACCGCCTGGATGGGATATTTGGGGAGCGTCACTGGTGGACCTGCAGACGAGAGGCCAGACGTCTCCGGAGTGACCCCCACACTGTAATCGCACCCTCCACAGGACGCCTCTCCATCATTAATCCGCAGCTCAGCGCAGCCCGATCCTCATCAGCCCAGTCCTAAATAAATCTCCTTGATGTGCGGAATCTGATGAATAATATACAGATCAGAGGTGTAGGGGCGACCGCGCCCTCGCCCGACCCCAGACCTGCGCCCAGGAGCGTGACAGGGCCATAGACTAAATGTAGGGACGGGGATCTGTGTGTAGGGACGGGGATCTGTGTGTAGGGACCGGGATCTGTGTGTTGGGACGGGGATCTGTGTGTAGGGACGGGGATCTGTGTGTAGGGACCGGGATCTGTGTGTTGGGACGGGGATCTGTGTGTAGGGACGGGGATCTGTGTGTAGGGACAGGGATCTGTATGTAGGGACAGGGATCTGTATGTAGGGACAGGGATCTGTATGTAGGGACCGGGATCTGTGTGTAGGGACCGGGATCTGTGTGTAGGGACCGGGATCTGTATATAGGGACAATGATCTGCGTGTAGGGACAGGGATTTGTGTGTAGGGACAGCGATCTGTATGTAGGGACAGCGATCTGTATGTAGGTTGTACTCTGGATATTGGGGGGTTGTACTCTGGATGTTGGGAGGTTGTGCTCTGGATATTGGGGGGTTGTACTCTGGATGTTGGGAGGTTGTACTCTGGATGTTGGGAGGTTGTACTCTGGATGTTGGGAGGTTGTACTCTGGATGTTGGGGGTTGTGCTCTGGATGTTGGGGGTTGTACTCTGGATATTGGGGGTTGTACTCTGGATGTTGGGGGGTTATACTCTGGATGTTGGAGGTTGTGCTCTGGATGTTGGAGGTTGTGCTCTGGATATTGGGGGGTTGTACTCTGGATGTTGGGAGGTTGTACTCTGGATGTTGGGGGGTTGTACACTGGATGTTGGGAGGTTGTGCTCTGGATGTTGGGGGGTTGTACACTGGATGTTGGGGGTTGTGCTCTGGATGTTGGGGGTTGTGCTCTGGATGTTGGGGGTTGTGCTCTGGATGTTGGGGGGGTTGTACTCTGGATGTTGGAGGTGGTACTCTGGATGTTGGGGTTATACTCTGGATGTTGGGGGTTGTACTCTGGATGTTGGGGGGGTTGTACTCTGGATGTTGGGGGTTGTGCTCTGGATGTTGGGGGTTGTGCTCTGGATGTTGGGGGTTGTGCTCTGGATGTTGGGGTTATACTCTGGATGTTGGGGGGGGTTGTACTCTGGATGTTGGGGGCTATACTCTGGATTTCGGGGGTTGTACTCTGTGTATTTCTCCGCTTCTTTGTACTGATGTTTTCTCTCTTCTTCCTGCAGTACCTTCAGATGAAATGGCCGCTGTTGGACGTGCAGAGCAGACAAGCAATGAAGGACGCCAGGTCTCCATCTCCAGGTCACATTGTAAGTCCTCACTCTCTACATCTCTACAGTATATGTTGGCTTCAGTCTGTCGTCCTATATAGGAGGAGATTATAGTGATGGTTGTCTTGTGGCACCGCCGGCGTCCTCTTGTGGCCGGGTCATTGGTGGATTAATGTGTATTGTACATTGTGTATCTTCTCGGTGTGACGTCATCGTTACGTCCTCAGCAACCTCTGGATGACAATATTTGAGGATTTAAGCCCCTCCCACAGTTGCCCCCTGACCCTCACATGAATGCTCTTGTTTTCCCGGTTTTGGGAGTTCGGACTTGCTAAATTTTCCAGGATTATTACCAAAAAATCGGGAAAATCAGTTTTGGAATGACGTCAGCTTTGTCATTAAAGGAAATCTTCAGTCATCACCTTACGTTGCACTCGGGGCGTCCCCTACAGGAGGCAAAACGTAACCACACTGGAAATGACCAAATACAACTGCTTATGGCTTACACAGGCCGCACAATGCTCCGACTCCGGCTCCTGCTCCCGCTGTGGCTTCTTACTGTGGGAGGAGCCTGACTACCACACAACTTACTTATCATGTGACTGCTGTGGGTGGGGCTTAGTTATCATGTGACTTCTGTAGGTGGAGCTTAGTTATCATGTGACTTCTGTAGGTGGAGCTTAGTTGTCACATGACTTCTCTTCATGCCAGTATAGAAAAATCAAAGAGACAGAAAGTAATTGAGTCTGACAACTATTCTCTGATGTGCGACACTCGTTGTCAGGGGGAGAATAGAATAGAGGAGTCTGTATAGAGAACTGTATGTGTGTATATATATATATATACCAGGAGAGCAGGAACGGAGGGGAGTTTGTTACATCACGGATTGTTGCAGCTTGCCCCTCACCAGTCACCCCCTTATACCCCTGACCAGTCACCCCCTTATACCCCTGACCAGTCACCCCCTTATACCCCTGACCAGTCACCCCCTTATACCCCTGACCAGTCACCCCCTTATACCCCTGACCAGTCACCCCCTTATACCCCTGACCAGTCACCCCCTTATACCCCCTCACCAGTCACCCCCTTATACCCCCTCACCAGTCACCCCCTTATACCCCTGACCAGTCACCCCCTTATACCCCTGACCAGTCACCCCCTTATACCCCTGACCAGTCACCCCCTTATACCCCTGACCAGTCACCCCCTTATACCCCTGACCAGTCACCCCCTTATACCCCTGACCAGTCACCCCCTTATACCCCTGACCAGTCACCCCCTTATACCCCTGACCAGTCACCCCCTTATACCCCTGACCAGTCACCCCCTTATACCCCCTCACCAGTCACCCCCTTATACCCCCTCACCAGTCACCCCCTTATACCCCTGACCAGTCACCCCCTTATACCCCTGACCAGTCACCCCCTTATACCCCCTCACCAGTCACCCCCTTATACCCCCTCACCAGTCACCCCCTTATACCCCCTCACCAGTCACCCCCTTATACCCCTGACCAGTCACCCCCTTATAACCTTCACCAGTCACCCCCTTATACCCCTCACCAGTCATTCCCTTGTACCCCTCACCAGTGACCTCCTTGTACCCCTGACCAGTCACCCCCTTATACCCCTCACCAGTCATTCCCTTGTACCCCTCACCAGTGACCTCCTTGTACCCCTGACCAGTCACCCCCTTATACCCCTGACCAGTCACCCCCTTATACCCCCTCACCAGTCACCCCCTTATACCCCTGACCAGTCACCCCCTTATACCCCCTCACCAGTCACCCCCTTATACCCATGACCAGTCACCCCCTTGTACCCCTGACCAGTCACCCCCTTATACCCATGACCAGTCACCCCCTTGTACCCCTGACCAGTCACCCCCTTATAACCTTCACCAGTCACCTCCTTATACTCCTGACCAGTCACTCTCTTGCACCCCTGACCAGTCACCCCCTTGTACCCATGACCAGTCACCCCCTTGTACCCCTGACCAGTCACCCCCTTGTACCCCTGACCAGTCACTCCCTTGCACCCCTCACCAGTCACCCCCTTGTACCCCTGACCAGTCACTCCCTTGTACCCCTCACCAGTCACCCCCTTGTACCCCTGACCAGTCACCCCCTTGTACCCCTGACCAGTCACCCCCTTGTACCCCTCACCAGTCACCCCTTGTACCCCTCACCAGTCACTCCCTTGCACCCCTCACCAGTCACCCCCTTGTACCCCTCACCAGTCACCCCTTGTACCACTCACCAGTCACTCCCTTGTGCCCCTCACCAGTCACTCCCTTGCACCCCTCACCAGTCACCCCCTTGTGCCCCTCACCAGTCACTTCCTTGCACCCCTCACCAGTCACCCCCTTGTACCCCTGACCAGTCACTCCCTTGTACCCCTGACCAGTCACTCCCTTGTGCCCCTCACCAGTCACTCCCTTGTACCCCTGACCAGTCACTCCCTTGTGCCCCTCACCAGTCACTCCCTTGCACCCCTCACCAGTCACCCCCTTGTACCCCTCACCAGTCACTCCCTTGTACCCCTGACCAGTCACTCCCTTGTGCCCCTCACCAGTCACTCCCTTGTACCCCTGATCAGTCACTCCCTTGTGCCCCTCACCAGTCACTCCCTTGTACCCCTGACCAGTCACTCCCTTGTACCCCTCACCAGTCACTCCCTTGTGCCCCTCACCAGTCACTCCCTTGCACCCCTCACCAGTCACTCCCTTGTACCCCTGACCAGTCACTCCCTTGTGCCCCTCACCAGTCACTCCCTTGTACCCCTGACCAGTCACTCCTTTGTACCCCTCACCAGTCACTCCCTTGTACCCCTCACCCGTCACTCCCTTGTGCCCACTCCCCACTGCCAAGTGGTTTATACATGAGATGCAGAGGAAAGAATGACCCTATTATAATGCAAATCTGCTGCTGGCCAAATATCTCCGCAGCAGGTGATCGGATCCTGGACCTGGAGGAACACAAGCGACTTCTTGTTAGAAAATTTTCCCATAAAGGCGACGGCCTTCACTACAAACAAGATCCATAATGAAGTGGTAATGACTGTCGGTGCAGCATTTCCTGCCTCTTAATGACCAGCTCCAGGGGCCGCCGACTGCCGAGACCGAGCCAATCATTAAAATTTTGCCTAAAACGAGTCACATCCTCTCCAGCCGATCGGCAGCTCCAGAACCTGCTCCGCCGGAGGAGAGCCGCTTTTGAAGGCTTCTCTGATGAACCTTGGGCATTTTTAACATTTTAGGCTTCTGACATAGAAATAATTGCAATAAGGCACCGTAATTACCGAGCCGCCCGCGGCCAGGGAGCCGCAGAGAGCGCGGAATCGCCCGTGTGCCCAAGGAGCAAAGCTGGCTGGCGAGGTGCCGGGGTCCGCGAGGTCAGCTGCACATTCTCATTATTGTACTGCTTAAGGTGGAGGAAATTGTGATGCAGGAGTTGTGAGCGCCAGCGCCCGCCTGCCACTTTGTAGCCTTCATGTTCAGTCCTGGTGGCCGCACTCACTTATATGGAACGTTCTGGAGCATCATCTTACCAGAGAGAGTCATTGCTGGCAGTGGTGGAGACATTATGGAGTCCTATACATGAGTGTAATATACTGCAATATATATGGTATCTGTAGTGTAATAATGTGTCCATAGTGTCCTCAGGATTCCATACTGACATGTGATAGAACGTGCTGTATGTACCCCCAATAATAGGGTATGTGATAGATAGATAGATAGATAGATAGATAGATAGATAGATAGATAGATAGGAGATAGATAGATAGATAGATAGATAGATAGATAGATAGATAGGAGATAGATAGATAGATAGATAGATAGATAGATAGATAGATAGATAGGAGATAGATAGATAGATAGATAGATAGATAGATAGATAGATAGGAGATAGATAGATAGATAGATAGGAGATAGATAGATAGATAGGAGATAGATAGATAGATAGATAGATAGATAGATAGATAGATAGATAGATAGATAGGAGATAGATAGATAGATAGATAGATAGATAGGAGATAGATAGATAGATAGATAGATAGATAGGAGATAGATAGATAGATAGATAGATAGATAGATAGGAGATAGATAGATAGGAGATAGATAGATAGATAGATAGATAGATAGATAGATAGATAGATAGGAGATAGATAGATAGATAGATAGATAGGAGATAGATAGATAGATAGATAGATAGATAGATAGATAGATAGGAGATAGATAGATAGATAGATAGATAGATAGGAGATAGATAGATAGATAGATAGATAGATAGATAGATAGGAGATAGATAGATAGATAGATAGATAGATAGATAGATAGGAGATAGATAGATAGATAGATAGATAGATAGATAGATAGGAGATAGATAGATAGGAGATAGATAGAAAGATAGATAGATAGATAGATAGATAGATAGATAGATAGATAGGAGATAGATAGATAGATAGATAGATAGATAGATAGATAGATAGATGAATCTTTTATCTGGATTCTCTAGGCCGGTTCCTGGCTCTTACATCTTGTGGGCGCTGATGAGGATTTCTTGGTTGTTATTCCAGTGTTTTCTCTTATCCGTTTTCTCGGCGTCTCCCATTTGTTGCCTTGTTCTCCACAATCAGATCCGGAAGCTTCTTTTATCTCTTGGGTCTGTAGGAGATGATGTGGATGGTGCGGCTTTGGCTGCTGCTGACCATTGTAGTAGTGTGGTCGGCCACTAGGGGCGCTGCTCTATGACTATTTGTATACATGGACCCTACTAGTTTAGTACCTTCGCTGCCCCCCAGGTTCTTCTATCCCAGGATAGGGGGTCTCCGGTGCAGTATTGCAGTGGTTCTCCCGGAGCCCCCTTTAATCTGCAGTGTTATTGATACAATGTATCGGTGCGGTTGTTCTTTGATACGCGCGGGGTCCTGACAGCTCCTCTCCTCACGCCGCCCTCGCAGCTCCTTGTATTTTGGCTCGGCCGCGGCCTGTATAAATCAGATGGCACTTCTGCTTCTGCTATTAGATTTTGGCAGCGGAGGAAGCGAAGCTTTACTGAAATCCGCGGCAATAGTAATAAATTAGGAGTTTAAGGTGAATGAGCGCGCTGACACTGCGAGGAAAAACAACGTTCACAGCGACTGGAAGTGTGCGAGATGGGGAGCGCGATGGTGCCATGGCCGGTAATGGCCGCCTGACACGATCCCCTCCTCGCCCGGCGGTCTGATCGGCTTACAGCTGCGGTTACTGGGGGTTGTGACTTGCGTCTTTATCCCGTCTTCACCTCTGTTTTATGTCTTGCTATAAATCTCTGTCTTAGAAACTTCTGTAATAGAAAAAAAAATTCCTTTTATTTTGGGGACCAAATTTATTTTTTATTTTTTTTGTAGCTGTGCTGTAGTCACCCGGATCAGACTGACCATATCTGTATCTGTGTTCTGCCGGGCATATAAGAGTCATAGTTTGGGGGTCTCACCCCTGACCCTTCTGGGGGAGGGGGGGGGATCTCAGAGGGTTATTGTGATATAAAACCCTGTAATGCAGCAGAATCTCCCTCGGCTTGGAATGGGATCGGCTGAGATTACGGAGACTATGCCGCGTGACTCGGAGTTGGAGGACACATTTTCTTGGCTTGTATTTCCTGCATGTGATTTCGAGATACACCAGTCTTTTCCTGGCCGGGGTCCCGCATAGCCATGTAGAGGAGCTCCAAGTCTTCTAAGAGATTTTTATGTTCCGGAGGGGGGAGTTGCAAATAACGTCCTGGAAGTAGCAAAATCCAGCGAAACGGCAGAAATTTCTATAGAGAGAGTTAAGCAGCGTTATAAGGCGCAGAGCTGTAATCCATCTCCCATCTCCTGTCTTCTATCAGGTCACGTTACCTTTACTGGGAATCGGCAGTTCCAAAAAATTGCAATTTATGATCCTGAAACTCCATGGGGGGGTGGGGGGGTCTTGTGGTGATACATCCCGTCCTCATCATGTGGTTGGGGGCTGCTGTGGTTTGATGGAGAACTTCTAGGGTTAAAACCTCCAGATTTCGGACCATTTTGGCCGGGTCGCACTCTTCTTTTATGGATGGGGCAGATTATGGGAAACTAAAGCAAATCCAAAATTCTGCATCGAAGGAGAGAGGAGGTAAATCAGGTGGGGGCAGCATAGATGGGATTCTCATCACCCCGATCACTTGGCCTAACACGAAGAGACAATTTAACTCTTTAGGTGGAACAGCAAGCCTAGGTCTTCTCGTGAGGATGTGGTGGACTTCCTAATGAGTCTTGTAGTCTCTGGTTGGCACAGCACGGAAGATTGTGGTGTTGTCTGGTGCCAATAATGAGGACTGGATACCACGGAGTGGATCTCATCTCCTGAGCTCATATCTGGATGAATCTTTGAGTTTTTCTGGAGTTGTGCGGTGCTGATGATGAGGACTATGTACCATGGAGTGGATTTCATCTCCTGGTGTCTTCTCTTCTGGTTGAGTCTTTAAGGATCTGGTATTGTGCAGTGCTGATGATGAGGACTATGTACCATGGAGTAGATCTCATCTCCTGGTGTCTTCTCTTCTGGTTGAGTCTTTAAGGATCTGGTGTTGTGCGGTGCTGATGATGACCATGTGCCATGGAGTGGATTTCATCTCCTGGTGTCTTCTCTTCTGGTTGAGTCTTTAGGTTTCTGGTGTTGTGCGGTGCTGATGATGAGGACCATGTGCCATGGAGTGGATCTCATCTCCTGGTCTCTGATCTTCTGGTTGAGTCTTTAAGTATCTGGTGTTGTGTAGTGCTGATGATGACCATGTGCCATGGAGTGGATTTCATCTCCTGGTCTCCCATCTTCTGGTTGAGTCTTTAGGTTTCTGGTGTTGTGTGGTGCTGATGATGAGGACTATGTACCATGGAGTGGATCTCATCTCCTGGTCTCCCATCTTCTGGTTGAGTCTTTAGGTTTCTGGTGTTGTACGTTGCTGATGAGGACTATGTACCATGGAGTGGATCTCATCTCCTGGTGTCTTCTCTTCTGGTTGAGTCTTTAGGTTTCTGGTGTTGTGCGGTGCTGATGGTGAGGACTATATGCCATGGAGTGGATCTCATCTCCTGGTCTCCCATCTTCTGGTTGAGTCTTTAGGTTTCTGGTGTTGTGCGGTGCTGATGATGATGACTATGTACCATGGAGTGGATCTCATCTCCTGGTCTCCCATCTTCTGGTTGAGTCTTTAGGTTTCTGGTGTTGTGCGGTGCTGATGATGATGACTATGTACCATGGAGTGGATCTCATCTCTTGGTGTCTTCTCATCTGGTTGAGTCTTGATCTCTATCCATTCCTTCACATGGCCCATTGGTTTTTTGGTTGATCCTGTAGACGTCTTCAGCTGATAGTGCCACTTTTTTAACCCTTGTATGACCTCACAATGGCCGCACGACCTTCCATCAACACAGGCCCACTGCCAACCTGACCAGCCCGGACCTGTTTGGCTCCTTGAATCCAATTGGTGTTTGCAGTAAATCCTAAAGGTTTGCTTCCTTTGTGCGGCCCATTGTGTGAAGTGTCTTTCGACATTAGCTTTACCGCGCATCTCATAATGGAAGATTTCAGAATTGTACGGGTAATGCTTTTGAATGAATGCAATTCAATTGTCCGCTGGTTATAAACATAATGTGCGAATCATTCAGCGCCGAGCTGGATCATTGTAAGGCCTTGAACTAATTCCAGCAGTTAAGAGCTGTTAGTCTCAGCTCAAACCGACTTCATTCAATTTGCGTAGCACACGTAACACAATGCGGCGACTATTCAATGGCGCTGAATGGTTCCTGCGTGAGCTTTGTAAGGAAATTGTATTCTTCACCTTCCATATACTGAGCAAGGCTGACTTTGTCAGAGACCAAATTAGCTGGAGGTCTTGTGTATCTTCAGTAATAAAGCGGCCACATTGTATCTGACGGATTAGCTCATTGTTTCTGCCTATTGATGAATAGAAGACACTCATATAGCGCCCGGGATGTGCAACCGCCAGGAGGGTTAACCCTTCATGGCTGCCGCTGAATCCGGAAGTTTTTGTTTGTTAGTTATCATTTGGGTTACATTGTATCGAGTCGCTTCCTATTTACATCTCATTGGTTATTGGCCACAGGTAGAGACAAAGATCTGGGGCAAAAGCTGAAGCAAAGTGGTTACAGGAGCTGGAGATGTTCTGTAGAGGCCCCCAGAGGAATGGTACGGTCCGCACATCGCACCATCTCACGCTCTGATTGGTCACGACGGAGATCTCATCCAGGTGTGTCTGGGTTTGTGGCTGTTCTAAGGTTTTGCTGTAGTTACTTTGTGTCGGTCTCGGCTGTTACATCCCGTCTGATCACCAGTCACATTGATATACATTACGTTATAGAACACGAATATATTACATTATACGGCATTCTAGACATTTACGTTATATTATAAGACATTGTATTGATATTAGTTCAGGGTCGACTATTAACACAATTTCTATAAGTGATCAATATTTTTATTCCATTAATCGAGACATTGATTTATCCACGACAAGGCGCCGCATAGAGAAACTAATAGAAGGGACTGGAGGACGTTAAGGCTTAGATACAAGAATAGATACAGCTTCTATCATGTGGCCCTCTAGTGGTGGGGTAACTAAAGTGTATAGTTTATATATGGCCCTCTAGTGGTGGCAGGTGGCTACCCTGTATAGTGGCCAGGAATGAATACCACTTGTATGATATATGGCCCAAGTATCTGTATACTATATCCCTGTAGGGTAAGGAGCACAGCTTGTCTATGGGGCGGCCCTCTAGTGGTGAGCTACAGCATTGTACATAATACATCGCCCTCTAGGGGCAGGGAACGAAAACTACTTGTATAATCTGTGGCCTTTTAGTGTCCGGTGTGGCTGCAGAGCTTTTGTTATGTGACCAGGAATGGACATAGCTGGTGCCCTCTAGTGTGCAGGGGGTGCGCTGCCCTGGCCAGGGTCATATGCCATGGGGCTGTCATCTGAACCACTGCTGACCTTTCCTGGGGACACAGTGACCCCGAGCCCTCTATCCTAATATCTGTTACTTTTATCCTTCTACTATATATATATATATATATATATATATATATATATATATATATATATATATATATATATATATATATATACACGTCTTCTGCTGGGGTATACGGTCGGTTATAATTCCCATATATTAACCCCGATCATCTCCAGCATCTTGATGTTCCTGCAGTTTTCTTGGTTCTGGTCAGTCGTTACTTTGTGTCAGCGATTACTACATAGTCTATTCTGGGGCCATGTGTAATGTGCAGGCTATATAGAGAAGCTGCGAGTGGAGAGCCGGGGTCAGAGGTCAGGCCTGTGCTACAATGTAACCAGATCAGGAACTTTATACCGCAAGATTATTGTAGCAACCGTATATCAGACTGTCACATGTGAACAGGGCACAAACTGTACTGGAGAGATCTGGCTGTGCAGGATAGGATTAGATACACAGCTCAGTATACAGTATCACACGGGATAGGATTAGATACACAGCTCAGTATACAGTATCACACAGGATAGGATTAGATACACAGCTCAGTATACAGTATCACACGGGATAGGATTAGATACACAGCTCAGTATACAGTATCACACAGGATAGGATTAGATACACAGCTCAGTATACAGTATCACACAGGATAGGATTAGATACACAGCTCAGTATACAGTATCACACAGGATAGGATTAGATACACAGCTCAGTATACAGTATCACACGGGATAGGATTAGATACACAGCTCAGTATACATTATCACACAGGATAGGATTAGATACAGAGCTCAGTATACAGTATCACACAGGATAGGATTAGATACACAGCTCAGTATACAGTATCACACAGGATAGGATTAGATACAGCTCAGTATACAGTATCACACAGGATAGGATTAGATACACAACCTCAGTATACAGTATCACACAGGATAGGATTAGATACACAGCTCAGTATACAGTATCACACAGGATAGGATTAGATACAGCTCAGTATACAGTATCACACAGGATATGATTAGATACAGAGCTCAGTATACAGTATCACACAGGATAGGATTAGATACAGCTCAGTATACAGTATCACACAGGATAGGATTAGATACACAGCTCAGTATACAGTATCACACAGGATAGGATTAGATACACAGCTCAGTATACAGTATCACACAGGAGAGGATTAGATACACAGCTCAGTATACAGTATCACACAGGATAGGATTAGATACACAGCTCAGTATACAGTATCACACGGGATAGGATTAGATACAGCTCAGTATACAGTATCACACAGGATAGGATTAGATACACAGCTCAGTATACAGTATCACACGGGATAGGATTAGATACACAGCTCAGTATACAGTATCACACAGGATAGGATTAGATACACAGCTCAGTATACAGTATCACACGGGATAGGATTAGATACAGCTCAGTATACAGTATCACACAGGATAGGATTAGATACACAGCTCAGTATACAGTATCACACGGGATAGGATTAGATACACAGCTCAGTATACAGTATCACACAGGATAGGATTAGATACACTGCTCAGTATACAGTATCACACAGGATAGGATTAGATACACAGCTCAGTATACAGTATCACACAGGATAGGATTAGATACAGCTCAGTATACAGTATCACACGGGATAGGATTAGATACACAGCTCAGTATACAGTATCACACAGGATAGGATTAGATACACAGCTCAGTATACAGTATCACACAGGATAGGATTAGATACACAGCTCAGTATACAGTATCACACAGGATAGGATTAGATACACAGCTCAGTATACAGTATCACACAGGATAGGATTAGATACAGCTCAGTATACAGTATCACACAGGATAGGATTAGATACACAGCTCAGTATCCTCCTATATGTATAGACACTCTATGTACAGTCCTATGAAAAAGTTTGGGCACCCCTATTAATCTTAATCATTTTTAGTTCTAAATATTTTGGTGTTTGCAGCAGCCATTTCAGTTTGATATATCTAATAACTGATGGACACAGTAATATTTCAGGATTGAAATGAGGTTTATTGTACTAACAGAAAATGTGCAATATGCATTAAACCAAAATTTGACCGGTGCAAAAGTATGGGCACCCTTATCATTTTATTGATTTGAATTCCCCTAACTACTTTTTACTGACTTACTGAAGCACAAAATTGGTTTTGTAACCTCAGTGAGCTTTGAACTTCATAGCCAGGTGTATCCAATCATAAGAAAAGGTATTTAAGGTGGCCAATTGCAAGTTGTTCTCCTATTTGAATCTCCTCTGAAGAGTGGCATCATGGGCTACTCAAAACAACTCTCAAATTATCTGAAAACAAAGATTGTTCCACATAGTTGTTCAGGGGAAGGATACAAAAAGTTGTCTCAGAGATTTAACCTGTCAGTTTCCACTGTGAGGAACATAGTAAGGAAATGGAAGACCACAGGGACAGTTCTTGTTAAGCCCAGAAGTGGCAGGCCAAGAAAAATATCAGAAAGGCAGAGAAGAAGAATGGTGAGAACAGTCAAGGACAATCCACAGACACCTCCAAAGAGCTGCAGCATCATCTTGCTGCAGATGGTGTCACTGTGCATCGGTCAACTATACAGCGCACTTTGCACAAGGAGAAGCTGTATGGGAGAGTGATGAGAAAGAAGCCGTTTCTGCACGTACGCCACAAATAGAGTTGCCTGAGGTATGAAAAAGCACATTTGGACAAGGCAGCTTCATTTTGGAAACAAAAATTGAGTTGTTTGGTTATAAAAAAAGGCGTTATGCATGGCGTCCAAAAAGAAACAGCATTCCAAGAAAAACACATGCTACCCACTGTAAAATTTGGTGGAGGTTCCATCATGCTTTGGGGCTGTGTGGCCAATGCCGGCATCGGGAATCTTGTTAAAGTTGAGGGTCGCATGGATTCCACTCAGTATCAGCAGATTCTTGAGAATAATGTTCAAGAATCAGTAACGAAGTTGAAGTTACGCCGGGGATGGATATTTCAGCAAGACAATGATCCAAAACACCGCTCCAAATCCTCAGGCATTCATGCAGAGGAACAATTACAATGTTCTGGAATGGCCATCCCAGTCCCCAGACCTGAATATCATTGAACATCTGTGGGATGATTTGAAGCGGGCTGTCCATGCTCGGCGACCATCTAACTTAACTGAACTTGAATTGTTTGTCCAAAATCCCTTCATCCAGGATCCAGGAACTGAATAAAAGCTACAGGAAGCGACTAGAGGCTGTTATCTGTGCAAAAGGAGGATCTACTAAATATTAATGTCACTTTTCTGTTGAGGTGCCCATACTTTTGCACCGGTCAAATTTTGGTTTAATGCATATTGCACATTTTCTGTTAGTACAATAAACCTCATTTCAATCCTGAAATATTACTGTGTCCATCAGTTATTAGATATATCAAACTGAAATGGCTGTTATAAACACCAAAATATTTAGAACTAAAAGTGATTAAGATTAATAGGGGTGCCCAAACATTTTCATAGGACTGTATATATATATATATATATATATATATATATATATGTGCGCTGTATGTCGGGGTCCAGGCTGCAGCTTCTCACTATCTGTATCTGTGACTATTAGAATGACCTGCAGGGGGCGCTGTGATGACTCATTGGACAGCGGGGGCCCCTGTACAGTTGATGTTTAGGGGCCCCCCGCAGTCTTTGCTCTCCCCTGGTGCTGTATATGACCTCGGTAGCCATCTTGTCCATGTGACCCATCCCCGCGTTCGCCTCCTCCTGCGCCGGCATCTATAACTGATTGTTTGCATTGAACATCCAGATTTATACATTTTTAATAACTCGGATCCTTTTCTATTTTTTAAAGTCGACAGAAACAAAACACATTTTCTCTCCCCTTGTCATGTATATAGTGAGCGGGATCAGATGAAAGGATCATTGCTGTTGGCATTGTGTGTATTCGGCGCCTGTAAAATACCTTCCTTTATGTTTTGTTTTCTTGTTTTTCTAGATGAGGGGGGATCCCATTCATTTTGCACAAAACTCCGCTCTTATCAGAGGTTTTCACTGGGAATTTTACATCAAAGTCGCCGACATGAATGTCTTATTAAATATTTTTACAATCCTCTCTTTGGTTCTTACAGAATAAATGGGCGCTCGGTGTCTAGAACCACTTTTCATGAAATCCGGATCACATGGCACTGTTTAGCGTCTCGACAGGCGGCAGGATTTTGGGGGTCGCCCCTGCTCTTTGCTTTAGGGAGGTTCCCTTGGTTTGTGGACTTTAACCCTTTCCTGCTAGGTGTTGTTACAGATTAGGGGGTCACCTCTGGGGTGTCGGTGTAGTTACCTCTCTGACCTTTGGAGGGCGCTGTCTGGGGATTTCCATAGCCTCATTAGTAGGTGCAGCGATGGCTGTGCTGTAAAGCCCTGTTTAGGCTGAGGCGGCTTATTGGCCGTATGTACTAAGCTGTTCGACAAAATGTTAGAATTTAATTAGTCGACATCAAAGGTTCAGCGTCCTCTGTGATGGCGGAGGATTGAGAGCAGATAAAGATGGTGAAGTCTGCCGGACCCGACACCCTGGTGACATCTCCCTCATCGCCCCCATCAGACCTGGTGTAGATCATTAGTCACCAAGATATGAGCGAGGAAACCTACTGTATATTATCTGGATACATAGATGTGACTATAAGACGTGATGGATACATATATGTGACTATAGGATGTGCTGGATACATAGATGTGACTATAAGATGTGCTGGATATATATATGTGACTATAAGATGTGCTGGATACATAGATGTGACTATAGGATGTGCTGGATACATATATGTAACTATAGGATGTGCTGGATACATATATGTAACTATAGGATGTGCTGGATACATATATGTAACTATAGGATGTGCTGGATACATATATGTGACTATAGGATGTGCTGGATACATATATGTGACTATAGGATGTGCAGGATACATATATGTAACTATAGGATGTGCTGGATACATATATGTAACTATAGGATGTGCTGGATACATAGATGTAACTATAGGATGTGCTGGATACATATATGTAACTATAGGATGTGCTGGATACATATATGTAACTATAGGATGTGCAGGATACATATATGTAACTATAGGATGTGCTGGATACATAGATGTGACTATAGGATGTGCTGGATACATATATGTGACTATAGGATGTGCTGGATACATATATGTGACTATAGGATGTGCTGGATACATATATGTGACTATAGGATGTGCTGGATACATATATGTGACTATATGATGTGCTGGATAAATATATGTAACTATAGGATGTGCTGGATACATATATGTAACTATAGGATGTGCTGGATACATAGATGTGACTATAAACATGTACTGGATACATATATGTGACTATAGGATGTGCTGGATACATATATGTAACTATAAGATGTGCTGGATACATATATGTGACTATAGGATGTGCTGGATACATATATGTAACTATAGGATGTGCTGGATACATAGATGTGACTATAACATGTACTGGATACATATATGTAACTATATGATGTACTTGATACATATATGTGACTATAACATGTACTGGATACATCTTTGTAACTATAGGATGTGCTGGATACATATATGTGACTATATGATCTGCTGGATACATATATGTGACTATAGGATGTGCAGGATACATATATGTAACTATAGGATGTGCAGGATACATATATGTAACTATAGGATGTGCTGGATACATAGATGTAACTATAGGATGTGCTGGATACATATATGTAACTATAGGATGTGCTGGATACATATATGTAACTATAGGATGTGCAGGATACATATATGTAACTATAGGATGTGCTGGATACATATATGTGACTATAGGATGTGCTGGATACATATATGTGACTATAGGATGTGCTGGATAAATATATGTAACTATAGGATGTGCTGGATACATATATGTAACTATAGGATGTGCTGGATACATAGATGTGACTATAAACATGTACTGGATACATATATGTGACTATAGGATGTGCTG
This sequence comes from Leptodactylus fuscus, assembly GCF_031893055.1. Classification (NCBI taxonomy): domain Eukaryota; kingdom Metazoa; phylum Chordata; class Amphibia; order Anura; family Leptodactylidae; genus Leptodactylus; species Leptodactylus fuscus. Next base: position 1,837,297 of record NC_134274.1, on the reverse strand, counting down.
GATACATATATGTAACTATAAGATGTGCTGGATACATATATGTGACTATAGGATGTGCTGGATACATATATGTAACTATAGGATGTGCTGGATACATAGATGTAACTATAGGATGTGCTGGATACATATATGTAACTATAGGATGTGCTGGATACATATATGTAACTATAGGATGTGCTGGATACATATATGTGACTATAACATGTACTGGATACATCTTTGTAACTATAGGATGTGCTGGATACATATATGTGACTATATGATGTGCTGGATACATATATGTAACTATAGGATGTGCTGGATACATACATGTAACTATAGGATGTGCTGGATACATAGATGTGACTATAGGAGGTGCTGGATACATATATGTAACTATAGGATGTGCTGGATACATATATGTAACTATAGGATGTGCTGGATACATACATGTAACTATAGGATGTACTGGATACATATATGTAAGTATAGGATGTGCTGGATACATATATGTAAGTATAGGATCTGCTGGATACATATATGTGACTATATGATGTGTTGGATACATAGATGTGACTATAGGAGGTGCTGGATACATATATGTAACTATAGGATGTGCTGGATACATATATGTAACTATAGGATGTGCTGGATACATACATGTAACTATAGGATGTGCTGGATACATAAATGTGACTATAGGATGTACTGGATAAATATATGTAACTATAGGATGTACTGGATACATATATGTAAGTATAGGATGTGTTGGATACATATATGTGACTATAGGATGTGCTGGATACATATATGTAACTATAGGATCTGCTGGATACATATATGTGACTATATGATGTGTTGGATACATATATGTAACTATAGGATGTGCTGGATACATATATGTAAGTATAGGATGTGTTGGATACATATATGTAACTATAGGATGTGCTGGATACATATATGTAACTATAGGGTGTGCTGGATACATATATGTAACTATAGGATGTGCTGGATACATAAATGTGACTATAGGATGTGCTGGATACATATATGTAACTATAGGGTGTGCTGGATACATATATGTAACTATAGGATGTGCTGGATACATAAATGTGACTATAGGATGTGCTGGATACATATATGTAACTATAGGATGTTCTGGATATATATATGTGACTATAGGATGTGCTGGATACATATATGTAACTATGGGATGTGCTGGATACATATATGTAACTATAGGATGTGCTGGATACATATATGTAACTATAGGATGTGCTGGATACATAGATGTGACTATAAACATGTACTGGATACATATATGTAACTATAGGATGTGCTGGATACATAGATGTGACTATAAACATGTACTGGATACATATATGTAACTATAAGATGTGCTGGATACATATATGTGACTATAGGATGTGCTGGATACATATATGTGACTATAGGATGTGCTGGATACATATATGTAACTATAGGATGTGCTGGATACATAGATGTGACTATAGGATGTGCTGGATACATATATGTAACTATAGGATGTGCTGGATACATATATGTAACTATAGGATGTACTGGATACATATATGTAAGTATAGGATGTGTTGGATACATATATGTGACTATAGGATGTGCTGGATACATATATGTAACTATAGGATCTGCTGGATACATATATGTGACTATATGATGTGTTGGATACATATATGTAACTATAGGATGTGCTGGATACATATATGTAAGTATAGGATGTGTTGGATACATATATGTAACTATAGGATGTGCTGGATACATATATGTAACTATAGGGTGTGCTGGATACATATATGTAAGTATAGGATGTGTTGGATACATATATGTAACTATAGGATGTGCTGGATACATATATGTAACTATAGGATGTGCTGGATACATAGATGTGACTATAGGATGTGCTGGATACATATATGTAACTATAGGATGTGCTGGATACATATATGTAACTATAGGATGTGCTGGATACATATATGTAACTATAGGATGTACTTGATACATATATGTGACTATAACAAGTACTGGATACATCTTTGTAACTATATGTACTGGATACATATATGTGACTATATGATGTGCTGGATACATATATGTAAGTATATGATGTGCTAGATACATAGATGTACTATAGGAGGTGCTGGATACATATATGTAACTATAGGATGTGCTGGATACATACATGTAACTATAGGATGTGCTGGATACATAGATGTGACTATAAACATGTACTGGATACATATATGTGACTATAGGATGTGCTGGATACATAGATGTGACTATAGGATGTACTGGATAAATATATGTAACTATAGGATGTACTGGATACATATATGTAAGTATAGGATGTGTTGGATACATATATGTGACTATAGGATGTGCTGGATACATATATGTAACTATAGGATCTGCTGGATACATAGATGTGACTAAATGATGTGTTGGATACATATATGTAACTATAGGATGTGCTGGATACATACATGTAACTATAGGATGTACTGGATACATATATGTAAGTATAGGATGTGCTGGATACATATATGTAAGTATAGGATGTACTGGATACATATATGTAACTATAGGATGTGCTGGATACATATATGTGACTATAGGATGTGCTGGATACATAGATGTGACTATAGGATGTGCTGGATACATATATGTAAGTATAGGATGTGTTGGATACATATATGTAACTATAGGATGTGTTGGATACATAGATGTAACTATAGGATGTGCTGGATACATACATGTAACTATAGGATGTACTGGATACATATATGTAAGTATAGGATGTGCTGGATACATATATGTAAGTATAGGATGTGCTGGATACATATATGTAAGTATAGGATGTACTGGATACATATATGTAACTATAGGATGTGCTGGATACATATATGTGACTATAGGGTGTGTTGGATACATATATGTGACTATAGGATGTGCAGGATACATATATGTAACTATAGGGTGTGTTGGATACATAGATGTAACTATAGGATGTGCTGGATACATACATGTAACTATAGGATGTACTGGATACATATATGTAAGTATAGGATGTACTGGATACATATATGTAAGTATAGGATGTGTTGGATACATATATGTAACTATAGGATGTGCTGGATACATATATGTAACTATAGGGTGTGCTGGATACATATATGTAACTATAGGATGTGCTGGATACATATATGTAACTATAGGATGTGCTGGATACATAAATGTGACTATAGGATGTGCTGGATACATATATGTAACTATAGGATGTTCTGGATATATATATGTGACTATAGGATGTGCTGGATACATATATGTAACTATGGGATGTGCTGGATACATATATGTAACTATAGGATGTGCTGGATACATAGATGTGACTATAGGAGGTGCTGGATACATATATGTAACTATAGGATGTGCTGGATACATAGATGTGACTATAAACATGTACTGGATACATAGATGTAACTATAGGATGTGCTGGATACATATATGTAACTATAGGGTGTGCTGGATACATAGATGTGACTATAGGATGTGCTGGATACATAGATGTGACTATAGGATGTGCTGGATACATATATGTGACTATAGGATGTGCTGGATACATAGATGTGACTATAACATGTACTGGATACATATATGTAACTATATGTACTGGATACATATATGTGACTATATGATGTGCTGGATACATATTTGTAAGTATATGATGTGCTAGATACATAGATGTACTATAGGAGGTGCTGGATACATATATGTAACTATAGGATGTGCTGGATACATACATGTAACTATAGGATGTGCTGGATACATAGATGTGACTATAAACATGTACTGGTTACATATATGTGACTATAGGATGTGCTGGATACATAGATGTGACTATAGGATGTACTGGATAAATATATGTAACTATAGGATGTACTGGATACATATATGTAAGTATAGGATGTGTTGGATACATATATGTAACTATAGGATGTGCTGGATACATACATGTAACTATAGGATGTACTGGATACATATATGTAAGTATAGGATGTGCTGGATACATATATGTAAGTATAGGATGTACTGGATACATATATGTAACTATAGGATGTGCTCGATACATATATGTGACTATAGGATGTGCTGGATACATAGATGTGACTATAGGATGTGCTGGATACATATATGTAAGTATAGGATGTGTTGGATACATAGATGTAACTATAGGATGTGCTGGATACATAGATGTAACTATAGGATGTGCTGGATACATACATGTAACTATAGGATGTACTGGATACATATATGTAACTATAGGATGTGCTCGATACATATATGTGACTATAGGATGTGCTGGATACATAGATGTGACTATAGGATGTGCTGGATACATATATGTAAGTATAGGATGTGTTGGATACATAGATGTAACTATAGGATGTGCTGGATACATAGATGTAACTATAGGATGTGCTGGATACATACATGTAACTATAGGATGTGCTGGATACATATATGTAAGTATAGGATGTGTTGGATACATATATGTAAGTATAGGATGTGCTGGATACATATATGTAAGTATAGGATGTACTGGATACATATATGTAACTATAGGATGTGCAGGATACATATATGTGACTATAGGGTGTGTTGGATACATATATGTGACTATAGGATGTGCAGGATACATATATGTAACTATAGGGTGTGTTGGATACATAGATGTAACTATAGGATGTGCTGGATACATATATGTAACTATAGGATGTGCTGGATACATATATGTAACTATAGGATGTACTGGATACATATATGTAAGTATAGGATGTACTGGATACATATATGTAACTATAGGATGTACTGGATACATATATGTAACTATTGGATGTACTGGATACATAGATGTAACTATAGGATGTGCTGGATACATATATGTAACTATTGGATGTACTGGATACATATATGTAACTATAGGATGTACTGGATACATATATGTAAGTATAGGATGTGCTGGATACATATATGTAAGTATAGGATGTACTGGATACATATATGTAACTATAGGATGTGCTGGATACATATATGTAAGTATAGGATGTACTGGATACATATATGTAACTATAGGATGTGCTGGATACATATATGTGACTATAGGATGTGCTGGATACATAGATGTGACTATAGGATGTGCTGGATACATATATGTAAGTATAGGGTGTGTTGGATACATAGATGTAACTATAGGATGTGCTGGATACATACATGTAACTATAGGATGTACTGGATACATATATGTAAGTATAGGATGTGCTGGATACATATATGTAAGTATAGGATGTACTGGATACATATATGTAACTATAGGATGTGCTGGATACATATATGTAAGTATAAGATGTACTGGATACATATATGTAACTATAGGATGTGTTGGATACATAGATGTAACTATTGGATGTACTGGATACATAGATGTAACTATAGGATGTGCTGGATACATATATGTAAGTATAAGATGTACTGGATACATATATGTAACTATAGGATGTGTTGGATACATAGATGTAACTATTGGATGTGCAGGATACATAGATGTAACTATAGGATGTGCTGGATACATATATGTAACTATAGGATGTGCTGGATACATATATGTAACTATAGGATGTGCTGGATACATATATGTAACTATAGGATGTGCTGGATACATATATGTAACTATAGGATGTGCTGGATACATATATGTAACTATAGGATGTGCTGGATACATATATGTAACTATAGGATGTGCTGGATACATATATGTGACTATAGGATGTGTTGGATACATAGATGTAACTATTGGATGTACTGGATACATATATGTGACTACTAGCTGGTACCCGCGACTTCGTCTGCGGTGATTGTAGCAGTGGGTATATACAGGCGGGGGTAAGGTTTTCGTACTGTGTATAAGGTCTGGGATATGAAATGTAACTTTGTATCTTGTTTTTGCTGTAATTCAGAGAATACGTGTGACTTTTGTGTTGCAGTTACTTTGTATTTTGTATACTTTGTATATTCGGTGTTGTGAGAAACTTTGTGACTTTGGGACAGAAGTATTTGAAGTTAACCCTTTCCCGCCGATGGCATTTTTTGATTTTGGTTTTTCGTTTTTGACTCCCCTCCCTCTAAACCCCATAACTTTTTTATTTCTCCGCTCCCAGAGCCATATGAGGTCTTAATTTTTTCTTGGACAAATTTTTCTTCCTGATGCCGCCATTATTTGTTCTATATAATGTATTGGGAAGCAGGGGAAAAATTCAGAATGGGGTGGATTTGAAGAAAAAATGCAGTTCTGCGACTTTCTTACAGGCTTTGTTTTTACGGCGTTCACTGTGCAACCAAAATGACATGTCCACTGTATTCTGTGTTTTGTTACGATTCCGGGGATACTAAATTTATATGGTTTTATTTACATTTTTACCCTTTTAAAAAATCCAAAACTGTGTTAAAATTTTTTTTTTTGAAAAGTCTCCGTATTCCATCAGCCGTAACTTTTTTATACGTCCGTGTCCAGGGATGTATAGGGCGTATTTTTTTGCGGGGTCGGGTGTACTTTGTATTTCTACCATTTTCGGGAAATGTTATTGCTTTGATCACTTTTTATTCAAATTTTTATCAGAATCAAAACAGTGAAAAAACGGCGGTTTGGCACTTTTGACCATTTTTCCCGCTACGGCGTTTACCGAACAGGAAAAATATTTGTATAGCTTTGTAGAGCGGGCGATTTCGGACGCGGGGATACCTAATATGTATGTGTTTCACAGGTTTTAACTACTTTTATATGTGTTCTAGGGAAAGGGGGGTGATTTGAATTTTTAATCCTTTTTATTTGTTTTTATTTTTTTTTTTACTTTTTTTTAACTTTTTTTTTTGCATTTATTAGACCGCCTAGGGGTATTGACATGGGTGGGGGGTGTCGCGGATTGTCAGAGCGGTGGGGGTCGGCAAACATGGCTGCTCCGGAGCGTTATAGAGCGCCTCCTGGAGTATTGTTAAGGTGAGGGGCAAAGTGGTAAAGTCTATGTATATGTGATTGTGTGGGGTTAGGGGCGAGGCTGCAGAGGGCAATATGAATTTTGTGGCTTGCTATGGTCCAAAGTGTGTGAGATTGCAGAGATGGTGGTGTGAGTTTGGGTTTTGTGGGGGTCCTGGCACAAAAGTATGTGCGCTATTGTGACGAAAAGTAGCCTATTGCGCAATCGGGTGTATTAACTATGTTTGTGGAAAATTTCATCCAAATCGGTCGAGCGGGTTTTGCGTGATTGAGGAACAAACATCCGAACACACAAACCCACAAACATCCAAAGTCACAAACCCACAAACTTTCACATTTATAATATTAATAGGATAGGATGTGCTGGATACATAGATGTAACTATAGTATGTGCTGGATACATATATGTAACTATAGGATGTGCTGGATGTATATGTGACTATAAACATGTACTGGGTACATATATGTAACTATGGGATGTGCTGGATACATATATGTAACTATGGGATGTGCTGGATACATTTATGTAACTATAGGATGTGCTGGATACATATATGTAACTATAGGATGTGCTGGATGTATATGTGACTATAAACATGTACTGGGTACATATATGTAACTATAGGATGTGCTGGATACATAGATGTAACTATAGTATGTGCTGGATATATATATGTGACTATAAGATGTGCTGGATACATATATGTAACTATGGGATGTGCTGGATACATATATGTAACTATAGGATGTGCTGGATACATAGATGTAACTATAGTATGTGCTGGATATATATATGTGACTATAAGATGTGCTGGATACATATATGTAACTATAGGATGTGCTGGATGTATATGTGACTATAAACATTTACTGGGTACATATATGTAACTATGGGATGTGCTGGATACATTTATGTAACTATAGGATGTGCTGGATACATATATGTAACTATAACATGTACTGGATACATATATGTAACTATAGGATGTGCTGGATACATATATGTGACTATAGGATGTGCTGGATACATATATGTAACTATAGGATGTGCTGGATACATATATGTAACTATAGGGTGTGCTGGATATATATATGTAACTATAGGATGTGTTGGATATATATATGTGACTATAAGATGTGCTGGATACATATATGTAACTATAGGATGTGCTGGATGTATATGTGACTATAAACATGTACTGGGTACATATATGTAACTATGGGATGTGCTGGATACATATATGTAACTATGGGATGTGCTGGATACATTTATGTAACTATAGGATGTGCTGGATACATATATGTAACTATAGGATGTGCTGGATGTATATGTGACTATAAACATGTACTGGGTACATATATGTAACTATAGGATGTGCTGGATACATATATGTAACTATAACATGTACTGGATACATATATGTAACTATAGGATGTGCTGGATACATATATGTGACTATAGGATGTGCTGGATACATATATGTAACGATAGGACTAATACTATAGTCTGTATTGTCCTAGTATCTTCCAGTCCTTCTATCTTCAGTCCTAGTATCTTTAGTCCTTGTATCTTCAGTCCTTGTATCTCCAGTTCTTGTATCTGTAGTCCTTGTATCCTTCTATATTTAGTCCTTGTATCTTCCAGTCCTTGTATCTTCAGTTCTTGTATCTTCAGTTCCTGTATCTTTAGTCCTTATATCCTTCTATATTTAGTCCTTGTATCTTCAGTCCTTGTATCTTCAGTCCTTAAATCTTCAGTCCCTGTATTGTACTAGTATCTTCAGTCCTTGTATCTTCAGACCTTCTATCTTCAGTCCTTATATCTTCAGTCCCTGTATTGTACTAGTATCTTCAGTCCTTGTATCTTCAGTCCTAGTATGTTCAGTCCCTGTATTGTCCTTGTATCTTCAGTCCTTGTATCTTCAGTCCTTGTATCTTCCAGTCCTTGTATCTTCCAGTCCTTGTATCTTCCAGTCCTTGTATCTTCAGTCCTTGTATCTTCCAGTCCTTGTATATTCAGTTCTTGTATCTTCTAGTCCTTGTATCTTCAGTCCTTGTATCTTCCAGTCCTTGTATATTCAGTTCTTGTATCTTCCAGTCCTTGTATCTTCCAGTCCTTGTATCTTCCAGTCCTTGTATCTTCCAGTCCTTGTATCTTCCAGTCCTTGTATATTCAGTTCTTGTATCTTCTAGTCCTTGTATCTTCAGTTCTTGTATCTTCCAGTCCTTGTATCTTCAGTCCTTGTATCTTCCAGTCCTTGTATCTTCAGTCCTTGTATCTTCTAGTCCTTGTATCTTCAGTCCTTGTATCTTCAGTCCTTGTATCTTCAGTCCTTGTATCTTCAGTCCTTGTATCTTCAGTCCTTGTATCTTCAGTCCTTGTATCTTCAGTTCTTGTATCTTCAGTCCTTGTATCTTCAGTCCTTGTATCTTCAGTCCTTGTATCTTCAGTCCTTGTATCTTCAGTCCTTGTATCTTCAGTCCTTGTATCTTCAGTCCTTGTATCTTCAGTCCTTGTATCTTCAGTCCTTGTATCTTCAGTTCTTGTATCTTCAGTCCTTGTATCTTCAGTCCTTGTATCTTCAGTCCTTGTATCTTCAGTCCTTGTATCTTCAGTCCTTGTATCTTCAGTTCTTGTATCTTCAGTTCTTGTATCTTCAGTCCTTGTATCTTCAGTCCTTGTATCTTCAGTCCTTGTATCTTCAGTCCTTGTATCTTCAGTCCTTGTATCTTCCTGTCCTTGTATCTTCCAGTCCTTGTATCTTCAGTCCTTGTATCTTCCAGTCCTTGTATATTCAGTTCTTGTATCTTCTAGTCCTTGTATCTTCAGTCCTTGTATCTTCCAGTCCTTGTATATTCAGTTCTTGTATCTTCCAGTCCTTGTATCTTCCAGTCCTTGTATCTTCCAGTCCTTGTATCTTCCAGTTCTTGTATCTTCCAGTCCTTGTATCTTCCAGTCCTTGTATATTCAGTTCTTGTATCTTCTAGTCCTTGTATCTTCAGTTCTTGTATCTTCCAGTCCTTGTATCTTCAGTCCTTGTATCTTCCAGTCCTTGTATCTTCAGTCCTTGTATCTTCTAGTCCTTGTATCTTCAGTCCTTGTATCTTCAGTTCTTGTATCTTCTAGTCCTTGTATCTTCAGTCCTTGTATCTTCAGTTCTTGTATCTTCAGTCCTTGTATCTTTAGTCCTTGTATCTTTAGTCCTTGTATCTTCCAGTCCTTGTATCTTCCAGTCCTTGTATCTTCAGTTCTTGTATCTTCAGTCCTTGTATCTTCAGTCCTTGTATCTTCAGTCCTTGTATCTTCCAGTCCTTGTATCTTCCAGTCCTTGTATCTTCCAGTCCTTGTATCTTCCAGTCCTTGTATCTTCCAGTCCTTGTATCTTCCAGTCCTTGTATCTTCCAGTCCTTGTATATTCAGTTCTTGTATCTTCTAGTCCTTGTATCTTCAGTCCTTGTATCTTCAGTTCTTGTATCTTCAGTCCTTGTATCTTCAGTCCTTGTATCTTCAGTCCTTGTATCTTCAGTCCTTGTATCTTCAGTTCTTGTATCTTCAGTTCTTGTATCTTCAGTCCTTGTATCTTCAGTCCTTGTATCTTCAGTCCTTGTATCTTCAGTCCTTGTATCTTCAGTCCTTGTATCTTCAGTCCTTGTATCTTCAGTTCTTGTATCTTCAGTCCTTGTATCTTCAGTCCTTGTATCTTCAGTCCTTGTATCTTCAGTCCTTGTATCTTCAGTCCTTGTATCTTCAGTCCTTGTATCTTCAGTCCTTGTATCTTCAGTCCTTGTATCTTCAGTCCTTGTATCTTCAGTCCTTGTATCTTCAGTCCTTGTATCTTCAGTTCTTGTATCTTCAGTCCTTGTATCTTCAGTCCTTGTATCTTCAGTCCTTGTATCTTCAGTCCTTGTATCTTCAGTTCTTGTATCTTCAGTCCTTGTATCTTCCAGTCCCTGTATCTTCACATTTGCTGTAAATAGTTAACATGGAGGCGCTTTCCTGCCGCATGGAGGCGGTTTGATGGCTGAGGGGCACATATCATTTAATATGCATGGTAACGAGGGAAGCAGGAGTAGGTAGGACAGCGAGGTCGTCTTGAAGATGACCAAGGAGAGACGCAGAGAACAAAGACTTTCTCTCCCCATCTTCACCCCCAGGCAAAGTAAAACGAAGACCCTTCTTGATCGACTGCGCTAATTGACTCAGAAGTGAGGACTGCGGGAACTTCACCTGCCATGTGACAATATGTTTCACCGCAGATCTTTGTGGAGGAGCCGAGGCTGCGGTGGCCCCGGAGGAGGATTCGGGCCCTCCTGAGTCACTTTTTGCAGAACTTGTCTGGAGAGTTCTGGACGTGAGACAAAAGTTAACCTCGCGCGGGTCTATTGGTTTGTGATGTGACCCGCTATGATCAGCTTTACTATGGGGAGGGCGATGTTTAAAGGGGATGACAGGTGACGGGTGAACGGAGCGTATACAGAGCTGTGGTGTTTGTGACCCTAAAGAATGAGGCTTATAGACCAGAAATACTACAGAAAGAATGACATTGTGCTGGGCGGGATCGTTCTATACGTTACAATGTGCGGAGGATCGGCCAAGTCCATTTGTTTCATTCCTTCCTTTAATATTGGGTCTACCCCTCCCCCATCTGCCCAGATCCTGGGGCATCATGTGTGGCCATAGCAGAGGTACAGGGTATTATTGCCTGCCCCCCGGCCATATGGCACCACAGTCAGTATAATGGTGGGCATGGCAGGAGTGCCGCCAGGTCATGGGGCAGGATAGACAAACCTTAAAGAGGACCTTTCACCTCCTGCACCAACCTGAGCTTTTTGCACTGATTCCAGCACAGTTGGAATATTTCTCAAGCCCCCACCATTCCCAAATTATCAGGGCAGTTAGTTTTGGTGCCGGATATGTTAACTAGACTCCCTAATGTTAAGTGGCTGGTGTCAGGTGGGGGCAGCCAAGGGGGGTGAGACTCTCTCTGCCTCTGATTGGTGCTCTGAGTCACACCCCAACATTAGGGAGTCTAGTGACATATCAGGCACCAAAACTAACTGCACCGATTGCTCAGGAATGGTGGGGGCGCGAGGGAAAATTCCAACTGTGCTGGAATCAGTGGCTAATAAAGGATGAAACAATCTGAAGTTGGTGGAAGTGGTCACAGGTCCTCTTCACAATACATCTGGCCTTACAATGTTAGAAGCCTCTGACCCCCTCCTAGTACAGACCCCATCCCCCACACACATAAGAGCTCAGCCACCATTGTCTCCACTAGGGGGCCACAGATCACTTCTATTCACCAGGTCTAGAGGTGACAACAGGTGCCTGAGCCTTGTAGGACACGTGCTGGTGACAGATGAGAGTATATTAGGAAATGTATTAAGGCTAATTATATTGGTGGGGTCAGTGGGTGTGATCGGGCCCCCCGGGGGGAGGGGATTCCTTGTGATCAGCGCCCCGTACGCTGCATTACACATTGAATAGACACTAATTGCAGGACTTGTGCACCTCGACAGATTGCAGGTGGTCACACCTGAGCGAGCGCTGCCTGCCAGGCCCGGGCTATTACATGGCATTTGAGAACAGGTCGCTGGCGCTGTAATCCGGGCCCTTCATTGTAATTACCTGGACGGCTGCCACTTCAGGCAGCTGCTAAGTCAGGGCAGTGAACCCTGGCAGGCAGATGAAAGATGCCATCAGTCTCTTCCAGGTCGCACCTTGAGACTCCTCATTAAGGAGCACTGACCAGGCTCGCTCAGTCCTCGCACCGTCCTCGCTCCGTCCTGACGTCTTGCAATTCTGCATTGTGAATTTTTTCATTCAGTACATGGAATATTACAATTGTCTGGGTGTCAGCAGTCAGAATCCGAGCGCTCCCCCTCCCCCACCCCCCGGAGTATTGGATCATCCTTGTGATATAGAATCTCCCGGAGTAATCATGTTGTATCAGCGCCTCCTCTTATAGTGACACCGCTCGCTGCCCCCCCCATCCACCGCCGCTGCCGCCGCCGCAGCAGATAATGCCTTCACCACGCGCTGATTCCGTTCCATTCTCCCTAATTTGTCGTTCACCTTGTCCCTTATTATTTTTAGCATTAGGCTGATATTTTGTGAACACTGACGCTTGACTTGAAGAGCTGCATCAGCCGCATTTACGGATGGCTCCATGTCTACGCTGGAGTGCACTTGGAATACGACAAGAGGGAGCCTTGAGACGGCTCTCAGTGTCATCTCCACCCCGCCATCTGCGCACGCCCGCTCCCCGCCATCGCCACAACTTCACGCTCCTTTGTGTTCTGTCTTTTCTGGTAGATTGTGGGGTTGAGCTTTGCTACATTGTATCGGGGGCACAGGACAGACCCCGGGGGCTCGCTATGGGGTCCTTGGTCAGGTTGTATCGGGGGCTCGCTATAGGGTCCTTGGTCAGGTTGTATCGGGGGCTCGCTATAGGGTCCTTGGTCAGGTTGTATCGGGGGCTCGCTATAGGGTCCTTGGTCAGATTGTATCGGGGGCTCGCTATAGGGTCCTTGGTCAGGTTGTATCGGGGGCTCGCTATAGGGTCCTTGGTCAGGTTGTATCGGGGGCTCGCTATAGGGTCCTTGGTCAGGTGCTTGATACGATGCTGTGCAGATCAGATCACTTATGGTGAGGGTCATGGACTATCGGGGAGATTCATGTCCGGTCTTTATTCATAGGGTGCTGAATATCAGGCCCTGCCCGCACCCATCCGCTTTGTGGTCCATTCCCTATGGCATTTATGGCCACACACCTTATGGGAATGACGTCACGTGGGATCTCATTCATCTTAATGGGATTTCATTTACATTGTGTCCAGATATTAAAGGGACGGAGACCATCATGAGCCTCAGGGACCCCATTGTGGGTCATTGGGTGATGATGGGGTCCGGTACGGGGTTGTGGCTTCTCTTATGAACAGGGTTTTATCAGATATCAAGAGCGACCAATAATAAAACAGGATCCATAGTGTGAACATAACCCAAGACTGGACAAAACCATAAATGAGACAATCCTGAAGGTTCATGAAGGACGGGATAACTAATATGGAATTTGCATCAATAAAGTCTCCATATTTCTATATTTATGGGAATTCTGTTCCATTTTGATGTTACTATATTGTGAGAGATCCGGACAATTATTTCTAGACAATAAATGACTTCGCTAATGGTTGGCCCAGAGAGATCGCCGTCTATAGGAATATATATTGTCCCATCTATTGTAGAGTCCATCCATAGCTCAGTACCAGCCGAGACCCCCGAGAGGCGATTCCCATCTTGGCACTTGCCCCTCAGACCCCGGCAGCCCCTAATACACCCCTATACCCATCACTATAGCCGTGTCTGGTGGTCGGCTGCTGATAGCCGAGGACTTGATACAATGTCATCGTTACGAGTATAATGTATCGATCCCCCGATGATTCCGTCCTGAGCCGTGTTCTGATAATTACTGTCATCCACATCCCGGGCAGACTCAGGCAAGAGGGAGCAGATAAGTGATGTCTTGATGTGCAGCGGTAATAACACGGGAGGATCGGCGCGCCACTGCCGAACCAGCAACGCAGCTAGAATAAAGGCAGAGGAGGCTTTGTCCTGGGCTCTTGGGGAGTACGACATAGAAGGGATCTGGGTGGTCCTTCTCATAAAAGAACTACAATGAGCAGGTAGAAGAGAACAAGACGAGAGTGTCCTCCGGGAATTAGTGGCAGGGGGGCAGATTGTCACTTCTAAGACACCGTCGGGTCAATGTGAATTGTACAAGACATGACTGAGCGCAAGGAAATGGATTCCAAACCTAGATGAAGTCGCTGTCTCGGTCCCGGCTGTAGAAGGACAACAAGTGCATGGTGGGAGGACCCGGGCCAGAAGGGTCACATTACTGTGTAATATTGGGGACGTCCTGCTGGTCCAGGTGACCCCAAGTTGTTGAGACCTGTTTACCCCATAATGGTCCATCTCCAGCCTCCATGTCTGATCCTGTTATAGATATATTGTATTTCTATGACCATTCACAAGAGATAAATATTGGTCAGATCCACCATTTATGTCGGGGTCCCCTGACCCTCTCCTGTACAATATGGGGTGTCAGATAAGTGGGTCCTTATTCCCTTCTCTCCATTAGTAAAGGTGTTGAGCTGAACATGGCGGTGCGGTCGGCACGTATCTCAAGTCTATGACCGCCGTAAAGGGATTGTCCAATGGGATAAATTTTTTAGAAATGGACCAGATTGGGTTTTGCCCCCATTTAATGCTTATCCTGATCCCTCCTCAATATCGGGCCGCGGAGGTGATCGGCCTCAATCGGTGATTGACTGAGCGGGAACGTCCGCCATGTCCTGTCTGTGTAGGGGGGGTCGGGAAATGACCTGCATCAGACCAAGGGGTGGGGGGAGGAATTTATTTTATTAACCCATTCTGACCCATTCCAAAAAAATGCTAAACATCCCCTTTAAGTGCATCTCAATGTTTTTCTTGTTTCCTTGGGTTCTTCTCATCATCCTCTCGATGTAATTGATACACTTGTTGCCCCTTTGGTTCCCGCGCGGTGCGCCCATCTATCATGTACTGATATTTTCCATATTGTTGTCTTGTATCCGTTTATTGTCTCACCAGTCTAAAGGAATGAAGGTCGTTGCGTCCAAGATCTGGAGAGTCCGTTCTGAGGAACCTGCGGAGATCCGGCCACATTCTTGAGTTGGTCTTCTTCAGCCCTTCTTACATATGGCGACTCTTAACTCTTCGCTTCCTGTTTCTATAGTGTCCGCGTCCTCCATACAATCAGTAAACTTCTCTCTATACAAATGAGGGAGCGGGCCG
Organism: Leptodactylus fuscus; assembly: GCF_031893055.1. Taxonomy (NCBI): domain Eukaryota; kingdom Metazoa; phylum Chordata; class Amphibia; order Anura; family Leptodactylidae; genus Leptodactylus; species Leptodactylus fuscus. Next base: position 1,821,399 of record NC_134274.1, on the reverse strand, counting down.
GCTCTCTGCGGGGGCTCCGGAGCCATTTGTTTGCTTTTTTCTTGACCTCCAACCTTTCTGTCTTTAGGTAGAATAACATCTTAAGCGCCTTAGATAATACAAGACTCGACCTTGAGGAAGTGAGCGTGTTCTGTCGCAACGTTCTTACCTACAAGCAGATATCTCGCTATGATCTGAGCTATAGATGACCATCGGTCTATTTTTGTCGCAACCTTTAGCTGATCCATAGGACATGGCTGGTTGTCGGCGGTTCCAGGGGCAGCTTTATCCTTTATGGCTCTTCCCAATGATTCTTGGTCTAATGGACGACGTCATTGCCTAGGATGTAATTGTAAGGCATGAAAGGGTTAATAGTGACATCAATTAGGACGGGGTGCGATGTCACCGTGCCCCTCTTGACCCCGGATAGATGTGGTTCTCTGCTTTTCTATTATGGAGGAGACCCCGGGGTCAGAAATCCCCACTGTCACCAGTTAGGGCGGCGTCCGGCCGGTGGCCTCAGCTGGTCATTGTCATGGCGCATCAGATGGGTCTCCAAGAATGTTGGCTGTTCCTTCCTTTGGTTCACGTACCATTAGCTGTGCGGGCTTTTGGAGACGCATTAGTTGGTGTCATTTGCAGCACAATCACTAGTGGCGACCCCTGTCACCCCCAACAATGGAGATGTCTGTTAGATAACTAGTAGCTCCCCTTAGTGGGGGCAATGAGGTGTGGCGGGCCGGAGCCGGGCGGGCTGCATTGTCCTGCGCTGCCTGTCCTCCTGTCTAATGACAGCCATCCATCAAGTGACCGTCACTTCTCAAGGCTTCAAATGAAGATAAATGGAATTATTAAAGACTGTCGGACACTTGATACAATCCCGCCGCTCGCCGCTCTATCCGCCATCTCCGCCCCGCTAATATTTATCTGACCTTTGCTCTCATTTACATTGATGATGATGATGAGAACAAATCCCTCAGCACCAAATACATCAAACACATCAGCGCGAAGCCGAACCCTCAGAGCTTGCAATCTAAAGGCAATGACTTCGGCTTCTGTACACGGATACGTTCCTGATCGGATACATTGTATCAGGATTTGTACATTCTATCCCTTCTTAAGGCTGATGGGTGTGATTAACCCTTTGCGTCCCTCCCGCTCCTTATCCCATCATCTTTTGTTGTCTTGGTAGTGAAGCCGATCCTCGCTGCCGTCTTCCTTCCCCTGACTTGTTGATTTTGCATGATGTTCACCCGGTGGCATTACATGAGAAGGTTCTTCCGGCGCTGTTGGGGGTCTATTTTACCAATGTTTGATAGCTATTGGGGAGCGCGGCGCGCCTAGATGAAAGACGCAATGTGATTGGGAAATGACACAAGTGAGAAGTAAAATTTTCATAAAACATGACCCGGTATTTACAATGTGCGAGCCCTGAGCGTGAGCGGCGTCTAGAGATAGGTGTCAATATTAGGGATACTGATCCATAGGAGAACGCCGCCACGTATAGAACGCCCATATACCTATTACATAGATGTCTGTATGTACTTATATATACTATATATGTCCACGTATGTATCCCAATATCTGTGTACTTGTGTATTCAATGTGCGTATGTGTAATATATACTGTATGTGTGTATATAATATATACTGTGCTATATATACTGTATGTGTGTATATAATATATACTGTATGTGCGTATGTGTAATATATACTGTATGTGTGTGTATAGTATATACTGTGCTATATCTACTGTATGTATGTGTATAATATATACTGTATGTGCGTATGTGTAATATATACTGTGTGTGTATATAATATATACTGTGCTATATATACTGTATGTGTGTATATAATATATACTGTATGTGCGTATGTGTAATATATACTGTATGTGTGTGTATAGTATATACTGTACTATATCTACTGTATGTGTGTATATAATATATACTGTGCTATATATACTGTATGTGTGTATAATATATACTGTACTATATTTACTGCATGTGTATATATAATATATACTGTATGTCTGTATAATATGTACTGTACTACATATACTGTGTGTATGTGTAATATATACTGCATGTACCTGTGTGTTTACTTATATACATGTATACTTATATATTTACACATAGACAATATATGTGCACAAATGTAAGTATTCATGAATGTCCATGGTTACAAAATATCTATGTGCCTGTGTGTATATATGTATATATATATATATATATATATATATATATATATATATATATATATATTTATACAATGCACGTATATTTACTTTCATGTATCTCTATACTTTATGTATTCAGTGTGTGTGTGTATATATATATATGTAGCTATATGGTATATATAGTCTGTAATGTACACATGTATTTGTATGTTTTGTATATATACAGTGTGTAAATATTTACATTCTGTAACCTATATTTACTCGCTGTATATGTATATAGTATATATATTCTTATATTCTTTATATGTAGGCGTGTATACATTTACATATAACTAATAAATAGATAATATGATATATACACCTGTGTGTATCCTTATATTTAGGTATGGTTCTATATACTTTTTGTGCACTTTTTGATACAATAAATGTATTTCTATGCCGCTACCATATAGATAATATGTGTCAGTGTATAATAGAATGTATCTTGTGTATATACTTCAGTACATAATGTATATACAGTGCATATTGTTACATGGGAATACATAGATACATATTGTTATCTATGTTTAGATTAACAAACCTATAAATCAATCTATAAGCACATACATTTATTATACACCCAGGTATCTATATACACATACATTTATTATACACCCAGGTATCTATATACAGATACATTTAATATACAGCCAGGTATCTATATACAGATACATTTATTATACACCCAGGTATCTATATACACATACATTTATTATACACCCAGGTATCTATATACAGATACATTTATTATACACCCAGGTATCTATATACAGATACATTTATTATACACCCAGGTATCTATATACAGATACATTTATTATACACCCAGGTATCTATATACACATACATTTATTATACACCCAGGTATCTATATACACATACATTTATTATACACCCAGGTATCTATATACACATACATTTATTATACACCCAGGTATCTATATACACATACATTTATTATACACCCAGGTATCTATATACACATACATTTATTATACAGCCAGGTATCTATATACAGATACATTTATTATACACCCAGGTATCTATATACAGATACATTTAATACCGACTTCTATGTAACCAGACCTGTCTTATATTTACAGTAATTACACAATAAACACAATGTATTATAATGGATCTAGAAACATAAATATAAGTGACGGCTACATTGTAACTCTTACATGATACAGACGGATCTATTCCTATAACTTCTGCCGCTCTCATAGCTTAGCATTGAGCTGATACATTGTAACCATTACAATAGAATGTGCGGACAATCCAAACATTGTGCTCCATTAGGTAGGTGGATACATCCCTGGGCGCTATACATAGGATTATACATAGGATAGGTTTAGTATAATTTGTGTTGTTCTCTTCGCCCCCTGTTTACTCCATCATGCTACTATTTTGCTGCTGACCCTTCCCCTCTTCCGCGGACCCCTGATTTGTCTCAGGCCTTTTAGACAATGCACTTTTTCCCTTTGTAAATAATACATCACTTGTCCCACGGCCACATCTAATAGTGATGAATGCCGCCTCTGACTCGAGGACATTGTGCGAGAGAGAGAAAAGCCCACCACAATCTCCCACTGCCCATTGCCGCTGGTCCTCCAATGCCCGGCCACCTCCACGCTGGCAAAGCCTCCTGATTCTTCTGCTCCTCTGTTGGGGTCTTCAGCAAAGTATTATCGCTTCATTGGAGACCCCTAGAAAGGGCGATCACTGACCCATTAATAACTCAGCTTAGACCCCTCTATAGAGCCCCCTATACAAAGCCTTGTTTTCACCTTCTCTTTGCCCCATTTTGCACGGACAGAGGGGTTGCACATTTTTGCATATTCTTACAACTGAGATCCGGGTTTGTTTCGATGCCGGGACACAAACAGTTAATTGTTTCCAAATGTCCGCAACAATTATTTTGTATATCAAACGTGAAAAAAATGGAATCGCAACGAAGGGGGAGAAAATAATAAAATGTGGAGCAAAGGATAAAAACTAGAAAATAAAAAGGTTGAGAAAGGAGCCTGTGGGAAAGCTGGTGGAGGTTCTTGTGTTATTCTCCTGCAGATATTGGAATATTGGACTTTCTTCTGCTAAAAATCCAACCCCCTGCCAGAATACGCACATACGCTTTCTTCTTCCTTGTTTTTTTTTTCCTTCTCACCTGAGGGTAAAATGTAATTTCTAACTAAATATATCCATCATCTTGTTTCTGTTCTGTCTGTGCTATTGCTCCTACAACCGCGAACATGGAGAAGACCCAGCGCTGCAGCGTAGCGTGGCTGTACGCGGGCGGAAAATCGGGAAAAATCAACATAAAGGGGGGAAAAAGCAAATGTAATAATGAAAACTAAACAGATAGAATGTATCAGGAATTGTATCAATGAAAAATAAAGAGATTGGATTCATTATTATGTATCAGAAATTGTATCAATGCAAAATAACAAGATTTAATTATAGAAATTCTGTCTAATAAATTGTATCAATAAACAAGATTTAATTACTTAATTTCTATTTGAATTACTAATTCTTATGTAATTAAATATTGTTTATTGATCCAATTTATTAGACAGAATTTCTATTTTAATTTCTAATTCTTCTGTCTAATAAATTGTATCAATAAACAATATTTAATTACATAAGAATTAGTCAAATCAAATCAAAAAATGCTTTATAGTCATTAAAATGGAAATTCTGTCTAATAAATTGTATCAATAAACAATAAAAAAATATTTAATTATTTAAGACTTAGTCATTAAAATGGAAATTATGTCTAAGAAATGGTAACACTAAATAATAAAAATATTTAACTAATTAAGTCTCAATAATTAAAATAGAAATGATGCATCAATAAAAACTAAAAAAAACATAACCAGTTATATATGTTTCCGTAATTAAAATGGAAACAATGTCTAAGAAATTGTAACAATAAATATAAAAAATATTAAATATTTCAAATGGAAATGATGTATCAGAAATTGTAACAATAAATAATAGAAATATGGAAAATATGTATCAGAAATGTATCGATGAAAATAAAATGATTTGACTCCTTACTTAAGTCTCAGTCATTAAAATGGAAATAACGTCTAAGAAATTGTATCGATAAAAAGTAAAAATATTTAACTAATGAAGTTTCAATAATTAAAATGGAAATAATGTATCAATAAAAAAAATAAAAATTGTAACCAGTTAAGTCTCAGTCATTAAAATAGAAATAATGTATAAGAAAATGTATCAATAAAAAATAAAAAAAATTGTAAGCAATTATTTAAGTCCCTGTAATTAAAATGGAAATAATGTCTAAGAAAAAAATAAAAATTGTAACTAGTTAGGTTTCAGTCCTTAAAATAGAAATAATGTATAAGAATGTATCAATAAAAAATTTAAAAAAAATTAATCAGTGATTTAAGTCTCGGTCATTAATATAGAAATATATATATATATAATGGAAATAAAATTCCAATTCTGATTTTTCTTCCTTGATTATCGAGCCATCAAAATAATTACATTTTAATATAAGCCTCGCAATTCATGGACACATTATGACATTATTATTTCTAGGGATTCCTTTCCTTTATTTCCCCCGTTTTTTCCGCCTTTGCCTCCCCGCCATACTATAATTTCTTCCCGGCCCCTTTGGAAGGATTTTAATAATTTTTCTGTCTTCCTAATGGTGATAGATTTTTAGTTTTTATCGTCCGGAATCGGAGATGTAACAATGTGACAGATTTTATTGAGAAGAATGTTTGGTTATTTATCTTGCCATTTCTCGGCAGGTTTTCTGCTATGAAGCCGCTGCCGGGAAATCTTTGCTCTGACAGCTAATAGATATCCGAGTCGTGGCTTGTTTTTTTTTTTTCTTCAGTGACATTGAGAAAATTACAGGGAGGGGACGGGAAATAACAAAAAAAAGTCAAATGATTAGAAAATCAATGGTTGAGTGGAGAGCGATCTTATTATCTGGGTTTCACTTTCTGGCCATTGCCTGGAATCAGGGCGCACGTTACGTCTTACATGGGGTGCAGGGGTTTTTTTGAGTCGGAGTCCCTTGACTTTTTCCTTGTTGGGCCGAATCAACTCATTGGCAGGCAAATATGCAAAAACTTTTGGCGTGGGCTGCGGTCGGTGACATTTTCGGGCCGCTCTCTCGTCTGCCAGACTCTCCCTATTAGAAAGTTCTATTAAAGTTGAGGCGTGTTATCATGGAAGAGAATTGCGATACTTTGCATTACGCTCTGGGATAGAGAGATAGACGTAGGATTATAAAAAACAATTTCTAGGCATTTCTAGATGATAAATTTAATTTTCTTTGCTATTTGGAGTCCGGCTTTGAAAATGCAATTGTAATGAATGCATTCAGAAGCGGAGAATAGATTTACCCTTGGCTTCAAATAGTCGACGTTATCGGGCTCTGTCATTCGTTCCTTCCTATTTTCAAGCTGCTAATTGATGTTTTTGAAGTCAGCAAGAAAATTGAAGGAAATGTCATGTGTGTACCAGTGCGGAAGTTAATAAGATTGACTTCGTTGACAGAATCTACAATGAGCGAAGAGACTGTATAATGGGACCACTGCGAATTCGTGTGCTCTCTTTGGAGTCAAAATTGACACCTCACGCTAGGCCGGCGGTCGATAGAAAGATGGAACATTTGGGGATGGATCCTAATCTCGCCGTCTTTTCCCCCTCCAACTTTGGTCTTTGGAGCTTATGTGGTGGCGCAAGCATCTGTTTATCCAGAGGGCTGAGCCAAAAGCCTTGGTTCAGTCTCCCGGTGCCCACCAACAATGCAAATTTTTTATGCTCTTTTGAGTTTGAAAGCAAAGGAGCCTTGAAAAGGTTAAGATTATGGGGTGTCTCAAGGAAAGATAGACTAATATTGGTGAGGGCTATTGCTCTAGCCAAGGGCTGCAAATCCCAAAAAGAAACCGTGCGGGTCTTCAAGCAGAATACAAAAGCCGATATCTGGAGCCAAGGGTCAAAAACAAACCCCATAAGATAAAGGCTCCGAAATCTCCGGGTAATCTCCTTCCCCAGAGAAGGGAAAACTTTGGAGAAGGAGACCCTACTTTTTTTTTGTTTCTTAATTCTTCGGTAATATTGGGAAATTTATTGGATTTGCGCAAAGCTATAATTATGGAATAGATTAGCCGCCGTTTGGTTGAGCGCATCTGATTATTTTTAGGCCTACGGGGAGAAGCGCTAAATCCCTAATATGTCCACTACCCCCAAGCGGTCTGCGTTTGAAGCCACAGCTCCAAATGCGGTCTTGACTGGCGCTCGGCCTCTAAGGATCGTCAAGCAGACACTATCCTCAGAATATCCAATTAATTCCATTGGCAGTGATCAGTTAGCGGGTTTTTTTTTTTTTTTTTTTCCGCCGTTCTCGCCATTTGAAATGCAAACACAATGATTTTTTATTTTTTTTCCATTGGTCTGCGTCCCTTGGTTAAGCTGTTGCCGCGAGCTAAGAATTTCATCGAGTGATGAGTCCAGAGGCTGAGCCGATAAAAGGTTACCGTACGTGATTTGCGTGGAAAGCGATCGTCGGATTTATGAATGTAAAAAGTTCTTTAACTTTTATTTGACTTCCCCCCTCCCCCCCGCATGGGTAGGGCCCTAAAAGTAGTTGACTGGTAGCCATTGAACGTTGCATGTTGATATCACAAGTCTGTCAAAGATTGGGTGAGACCGACCCCGATTGTACGATGGGAATCTGTCTATGCCGTATAAATCTAAGAAGGGGATCGGGAATCTGTCTATGCACAAGTGGTGGATGTTGTATAAATCTAAGAAGGGGATCGGGAATCCCGTATACTCGTCCCCTGATATCTCAATGTTCTCAATAGACCAAACTGTTGTCCTTGTTTGTGCCGGTTCCCAACCTTCCCTCTAACATGGCCGTGTTTCATCCCTGAACTTGGCCTAAATTTTTTGCATTTCTGAAACGGCATTGCTGTCAAGAGCCGGGCACGGTAAGTGTTGCCGGAAATGGAATCTAGGCCGCCCTGACAGCGCAACGTTAGGCTATGGCGAATATCTCTTGTGAATGTGGAATGCGCTGGGCATTCTTTGTTGATTTAAAGATCTAATAGATGTGTTTTTTTATCCCGTTCTTGATCTCGAAAAGTATTTTTATTTTTTTTTTTATATAACAGCCGGAATGTGTGTAAAAAAGCAAGAGGAGGGAGTAACGCGCTTCAATCCGGTGTAATGTAGGAGGCTGGATAATGCTGTTGGAGGCTTGACATGTTTCACTGGAAACATTCGTACCCCCTTACCCAAATCTGCTTGCTGAAGGGATAGGCAATGGCGGTTACCCACTTTGCTTCCTCCTTCTTCTCGAGCTGTCTGTGAAGAGTGAAGCAGGTGACTCCCCGTGGCTCCATTTTCATGACAACATGCCATTAGAAATTGCAGTCCTGTTGATCAATCCCCTGTACGTGACAGCTTTGCCGCAAGGCCTGGGTCTTTGAGAACTAGCTCCATGCCTGTTCCCTCCTTTTTTCCTGCACTAATTGGGGAAACTTTTTACTGTGCTTGTGGCATAAGAAAGCCTTTTGAACACTGTCACAATTGAGTGTTGACTTCTTTGGAATTGCAAGTAGGTTAAGTATGAACATTAAACACCAAAAAAAAAAAAGATATAATGCTTTAAAAATGGAATCAAGTAAATTTATTTAAAAAAAAATAAATTACCAAATAACAGATTTTTATATAAATATCCCAAATAACGAAAAGAATCCGTTTTGATACAATGTGTTCAGGAATGTTTTTGAAATTGATATTGATTGTAACAAACGAACTTTGGTTATTTTGTAAATATAGAATTTATTACAATTTTTATTATTTTTGCTATTTTTTTTCTGCGATCCCACTTTGTCCTTGTTGGAATCCTTGTGATTCTCCGGCTGTAAGTACATTAATAGTTTGCTTAAAACGCTATGAAATATTTATACCCTCCACGTGCGTCAGAATGCTATTGAAATCTCCCGGTGTCAGGTGCCATTCTCCCTCCCCGAACGAAACCTTCATTTTATTTTAAGCCTCTATTTAGCAAAGACGTGATTGACAAAGAACAAGGTTAGAAAAAAAAAAAAAAATAGAAAAAAATAGTGTTGTTTTTTTTTTTTTTTATATGGCAGACTGGGTATAGCGTTGCGTCTGAAACCTGTAATTGGTACAATTAAGTCTCTCCCCACTCCCACGTTTGGTGGAGAAATCAAAAATTTACAAAGAAGCCGAGTTTTTTTTTTTTTTTTTATATATTTAATTAATTTGTTTCCATTGTAAAAATCATTTGCTAAAATTTGCTTTTATTAACATTATCAAGCCGGTGACTGGTAAGACATCAGATCAGACACAACGAGTGTGAAGGGCAGCTTAGGGAGAATTGGGCTTTAAACCCTCTGCAGATCGGAGTCAGGATCAAAGGCGCTCGTATTATATGGCTGTGCGGGACTTTGAAGTCTTGACTGCACCTACAGCACTCATTTCATCAAGTTCACTAGTGTCTTAATAGCAGATCAATAAGTTTCAAAGTCGGAGAGTTAATTTGAAAGTAGTGCTGATGCCTTCGTGCTGGGGAAGCGGGGAAAGCGAGGAGGAGAGGAAAAAAAATCACACCGGCTAAAACTCATGAGTCTGATCTCGGCTTAATAGCTGCTAATGCAATTGGTAAAAATCACAGTCAAAAATTTCAAATCAACTTTCCCTTCACCTTGTAATATTAAATCCTTACAAGAAAACCCTTTCCTCCTTGGGATTGAGATCTGAGACGTCTCTGCCACCGCTTTTTGATTTTTTGATTTTTTTTATTCAGCTCGTTCCCTCCGTTTGTCTTTGTAACAAATGTATCAATTTTTTTTATTTGTTACTTTTTCTTCCCAGAAATTGTTTACATTTTTTTAGTTCCGAAAATATTCTAAAAATTATGATCATGTTATTAAATTGATATTCGGACCTTAATATCGGGCTTGTCCTCATCTCATATCATGGAAGGTTTCTTCTCCTAATCCTATAACTCGCCGCTTTTCGCAATTTTTTTTTTTTTTTTTATTTTAAATTGTTGCAAAATTATTGTAATGTGTCTCCCGTCAAGGTCTGAGAATTGGAGATAATGGGAAAGCTCTTAATTCTGTTTTCTTCTTCTTCTGGACTCGGGACCATCTGTACGTGCGGCAGGAGTGGGGGAGTTTTCGCTTTTGGCTTTTTTTTTCGCTAGGGGTCATCTTCACACCCTTTTGGAACAAACCCTTAATTTAGAATGTTCATCTAAGGGTTCTTAATGGTATTATAGGCTATTGGGGTGGACAGTGGGGGCCGCAGATTAGCCACCAGCCTTAGAAAGGCCATTCACTGGGGTAGATTTGCAAACGCATCTGTTATTTCCAATCCTTGATTTTTTTTTTCCCCAATTCTTTCCAAAAAGTAAAAAATAAATAAAATAAAATAAGCGATGACGGATTTAATGAAAGTGAGAGTTTTCCTAGAGATACATTGTTGCTGGGGATGGAACGCGCCGCTTCTATTTGTTGCTCTTCTCGGGTGTAAATTCTGAACGTAAATTTGCAAAAATGAAAGAAATCTATAAGACAAAGACGAGAATCTGACTTTAAAACTTGGTTATTTTTGCTTGTATTACGTCGCTCCACCCACAGTAACGGACATGTTGTGCGTGTTGTGTTGTGTTGTTTAGTCGGAGATGTCACTAGAAAGCAGGAGAATGTTTTTTGGTTCTTTTAAGAGCCCTTTAAACGTAGCACTTCATCTAGAGGCGACGGACAGACCCCACTTGGGAACCGGCAGATGAGAGTGAAAAGAGTTGGAGCTGATAAAGGTGTTTCTTGTCAAATTTGTGTAGGAATTATTTACTGTGCCCGTCTTATCTGCGCCGCGAGAAGAAAAGTGAGGACAGAGAGAATGAACCCAGATGGGACTTGTCTCTCCCCTCGCCTTTCTGGAAGGGTGAGATTGTATCCTAGATAAACGCTGCAAAAAAAAATGACAAATACGAAACCAAAAATCTATAAGAAAAACGCAGCGTGGACCGAACTCCGGGAATCTTTTTGAAAAAATTGCAATTTCCCCCCCCCAATCCGTAGAAAAATCCCCAGAACGAAACGGTTGATTTTCTTCGTAGCACTTCACACGTAACGATTTTGACTTCATTAAAAGCATATTAATCTGTTCCCCGCTCCCCTGGGAGACACCTTTAAGATGATGATATTGTATTTTTTTCCCCCCCCGAATTGTTAAAAAAAAAAAAAAATGTAGCAGATTTGGTCCCTGTCAGTCAGAAATAATTGTGTTCTTAATCTTGTCCCTGATGGATGACTCGGAGTTCAGCGACGGACTCTCTCCAATGACAAATACAATATTAATATTCATTAAGTGCTTTGACAATGCTAATTTTGATGCACTAGTAAAGGCCCTTCCAAACTTAGCGGCCAAAAGCTTTAGAGCTGCGCAAGGTGGCAGGATAATTTGTGCTGGTTTGCTGAGCTGAAGGCTTTTAAAGTCTTTCGCAAAAAAAAACCAAGGTACCAGAAACTAAAAAGACTAAGGGGGGAAAGTTCTGAAGGCATTGGAAGGCAGGGCTGCGGAAATAATACGATCACAGCCCGCGAAAAAATTTGACACATCCGATGCAGCTTCTTTGAGCAAAATTTCTACAAAGTTGCAACAAAAAAGCCTAGCATGGTAAGTCAGCACATTTTTTGATTTTGTTTAATCTTTTTGATCTTTTCAATTATCGCTATTTGAAGATCAATAGTCATTTTCTTTTTGCCCCCTCTGCTTGAAGGCGCCTCGGCGGCGACGGCGGCGGGTATAGTTTTTTGCAAGGATGCCCGTCGCTTTTAGAGAAGATATTCTCAAGTTTCTCGCTCTTTTCCTTTCCTATTTTTTGTGGCTCTTCGCATCTGGGAGAGATTTTTAGCCAAGGCACCTGCTCGGACCTGGCCGGGAGTCACCTGCAAGCGCCCGGCGCTTCCTAAAGCCTTGACATAGGGGGGACTTGTTTTTTCTTTGGGGTTTGATTTTTAGCTATTTTTATCTGTTTTCCTGGTAAACGTGATCGAATTTTTTAGATTTTTTTTAAATTTTTTATTTTTTTTAGACCCTCTGCGGTTTCCTCTTGCCGATAGAGACCCAACGCTAAGCTTAGGAACTTTCTAGAGAAAGGGATTTGCTCTTTTATATTTGCCAAGTCGGGAAGCAAAGTATTGTCTTTTGTTCCTGTCATTGAACTGAGGATTGGGGATGGTGGGGAGGGGGTTAGGAGAGCGTAACACAAAAACTGGAGCTTTTATTAGACGGCCGTCATTGAATTGGGGAGATCTTAATAATTTTATTCTTCCCGACCAACTGAGATAATTCTTTGAATGCCTGAACTTGAGCATCTTAACTGAGGATCTGCCTGGGAACGCTCCCATTGACTGGTTTCGGGTGCTGCTGCTGCGTCCTCCTTGTCTGAATGTTTTTAGTGTAGAGTGCTGCCCTCCAGCGGATCATGAGACCCCTCTCTATACACTAGCCTTATCATGACGGTGTGTGGAATACTTTAATCGGAAGCATGGTCCTAGCCTGGCACTGTAGAGGAAGCAAAGTAAAACTTGTAAATGGTAAGCCTGCACCTCGTCTTACGCTATGTCTTATGTCTTGCATGTCGCCGCTTCTTGCTTTACCAAATCTGTTTTACCCTAAATGCTATTTTTTTTATTTTTATTTTTTCTTGCCTCTTCCCCCTCTGTCTTTACTTCTCTCTTTAAATTGTAGAATTTTAATTTTTTTTGAAATTTTTTGTCTTTTAAATTTTTGAATATTTTTGGCTTTGTCGTTGGCTTTTGGTTTTGGCGTCTGCTTGAGTCGAGGGAATGGTCGTCCTCCTGAGATTGCTGCCTTGACTGCCGGAGCTGTCGCTTTCCCCGGGCCGGCTCGCGATACATTCCAGAGCTGCCTGGCTATTTTGTTTTGCATGGAACGATTGTGGGCTCATCCTTGTTTTTGTGGGATTTTTTTTGTTTCTCTCCCCCCCCCCTCCTCCTTCCCCTGTTTAGTTTCCTTGTGTTTTTGTGATCGCCTCAGCTGGGGAAAGCAGGGTAAATAATTCCCAGCTGGGATTGCCTGTCCGGGTTACCAGTTATTGTTACGAAACTATTGGGACCTGTCCATCATTGGAGTTTACTTAGGAAATTGCACGTGTTTGAAAAGCAGTCGCTGGAGTGTGGTGGCCGCTCTGAAT